>NC_134700.1:97685999-97843499 GCF_043290135.1 Rhipicephalus microplus | reverse complement strand
GAAATTTCTTCGGTCTTTCGAAGCAGTTGCAAGCACGTGGCGTGGTTATGCCGTAGAATGCGTTGACTACCACGCATAATGCCTTCGTTTCATTACTGCTCGACCACTGATTCGAATAGCGCACCTGTTTAAGCCGAACATTGCTTTGTGACGCACAAACCGCTTGTTTGATGATTGATATGTTGGGTTTAACGTCCTAAAACCACCATATGGTTATGAGAGAAGCTGACGTGAAGGGCTCCGGAAATTTTGACCACCCGGGGTTCTTTAACGTGCACCCACATCTGCGCACACGGGCCTACAACATTTCCACCTCCATTGGAAATGCAGCCGTCACAGCCGGGATTCGATCCCGCGACCTCCGGGTCAGCAGCCGAGTACCTTAGCGATTAGACCAACGCGGCGGGGCACCCACGCTTGGGGATTGGCCAAGAAAACTCACAGCAGCCTATGGTTAACTATATATACACTATATTGCTCAGCAACATATTACAAAAATGATGTAAAATAAATAAAAAAATAAGAAAACATTACAATGAGAATGAGTAAGAAAGCGACAAACGTAAGAAATGGAGATAATTGTTATTGGTTTAACAAAAGGTT
The DNA here is from genome assembly GCF_043290135.1 of Rhipicephalus microplus. Lineage (NCBI taxonomy): Eukaryota > Metazoa > Arthropoda > Arachnida > Ixodida > Ixodidae > Rhipicephalus > Rhipicephalus microplus. The sequence goes on along the minus strand of NC_134700.1, from coordinate 97,842,896 downwards.
GAATTTCGGAGCCGACCATGCTGTTTTTACTTGACCTGAGGAATTTAGAACGTACGTCTTACAATTCGTCATATTTCAAAATTACTTAAAAATCTTTTTCGGGAATTTATGAAGTAGACATTTTGTCACAATACGTTTAGTGGCTTGAATAAAATCATGCACCATATCGAGTACATTTCTGTGGCATTGTCACAAAAAAGAGGCACCAAAATTTAGAACAGTCTGTGCGGGTAAACTTAAACCTGTCTTCGATAGATGTATTTTTCTTTGTATTTTCCTTAATAATTGATTAGATACAAATGATGTTGACACGTGTCTCTTCTAGCGCAGAATGTACAATGGGGTGAAATCGCACAACCAGCTCTGTGTGAATATAAGTTGAGCGGGGGCACACGCCATCGAAATCGGATAGCATTAACTTCAAACTTTCTCGACTGACTCCACTCAGGTTTCCATATAAGGCGCTGGTATTCTGTTGATTTTGTTGTAGTTTCTATAATCCTTGATATACAAATCACTAATTTTCTATATGTGATCACTGCTTTGTCTTTGATTTCTGGAAGTACCGATATTATTGATCCATCAAGCGATGCTCGCGCTAAAGAATCGACCAGTTCATTGAATTGTAACCACAGTGACCTGGAACCCACTATAATTTAGTGAGTTTCAGCAGCGGCGGTGCTAATGTGCGGAAGGTAACTAGGGCTCATGGCTGTTCTGAAGCTGCAAGAGCTTGTCTTGTTGCCTAGATCCTGGCTCATACCCACAAGGGGGATTGGCCTCACTGTATTTTATAATAGAATTTTTTTTGCACAACGGCCAGGTGCCGGGTACCCCATCCAACCTCAACGAGATCGTCCATGATGCAGCGCGCGCACTTACCGACCGCACCGCCCCAGGGTAACCCCATCTTGCCGAGTTAGATACCATTCGGGGTGCACCCATTACGTACAATGAAATAACAAAGCACTTTTACCTGGAACGCCGCATTTTTCCACCCCCACATCCGAAACTTAACAGACCGCAGGCATTAACCCTACGCCTATTACAGGCACACACGTACCCAAACCTTGCCACGCTTCACGTTTATTATCCCGATGCATACCCCAGCGACGCATGCCCATCATGTGGACACACGGCGACACTCGAACACATGCTCTGGGAGTGTAGAACAACTCCTCCCGACTCTATCTCAAGCAAGTGGGAGAGGTCCCTCAGGAGCTAACTTCTCGCCGACCCGCAATGGGCCGTCTAGCAGGCCCACGAAGCGGCTGCCAGGTACTCCCTGTCGGTCCCTACGTGGGAGACGCCCGCTACGCACAAAGCGCGTCCTGCAGGACTGAAATAAAGTTTTTTTCATTCCATTCATTGTACAAACCACCACCCGCTTTCTTCGTTCTCTTCTTCATCTTCTGCCTCGCTCCCAGAACAAGTGCGACGATTTCTTCAGCGGGGCCTGCAATGACTCTGACGGGGGAGAGAGAGAGAGTACAAACATGAAGAGAAATAAAGAAAGAGAGGAAGAACAAGAGAGAAAAACATTTGGCCGCCAATCTATTGAGGTAATGTTGATGATGGGGTACAGCCAGGTCCTAAGGTTCGAAGTGTGTTCGTTGAAGTCGCAGGCTAGTATAAAAGACGGACAGATGTACGGACGAATATGTTTTTAAGTCATGTGCTGGATATATGGTATAGTATATGTACCACCTGTGTTTCGGTCCGACGGGAAGCTATACGACAACGACGGAGATCATGTGAGCCTAAGGGGCTTCGCTCTTAAAAATTCTTGACGAGAAAAGAATCGAATCGGCGCGTCCACTATCCGAAGGCTAGCAATGTAAAAACACTCGGCTGCTTAGGCACGATAGCAAAGTGTAACGCAGCCTTGTATACATAGTATACCACTTGGACGTAGGACACCGCCTTTACAGTTAACGATAGGAAACCGCTCACCGCGCGCAGCCGGGTCTATACAGGCCTGTGCTAACCGGTTACTTGTCACGCGCCGCCTCTAACCATGGCTCGCCCCGTGTTTATACGGACGTGGGAACGAGCAAAGCAACTCGGCGAGCGCGCAACGTGTGTGATCTCGTCCGTTTGCGAGCCGCTTCCTTCTTCCGAGAGCGCTACTACCGCTCGCCCATCGAACGGGGCCTTTCTTACACAAAGGCGCAGGTCACCTGCGTGTTCAGACGATATCGGATCGTGATCGCTCGTGTAGAGACATACCGCTCGAACGCGTGAGACTCCTCCTTCTCTTTCCTGCGCATGATGTTTTTGTACTGTTCATCGACGATGTAGTGAAGCCAACCCACGCTCTTAGATTTGTGATGAGGTGTGTGTGGTCAACCTTGGCAGAGGGCAACCTCGTGTTGCGGCATAGCGGTTTTTAGTTTGCGAACCAAATGTCTAAAAAGATATCACGCACTTCTGTAAACGTTCGTAACTGTCAATTCGATACGTGCAAAGCTGTAAACATGCTATGCATATACTTCTCTCTTGCAAAAATATTGTTTTATTTCACTGTAGTGCGTTTTCTTGAAGTCCCCACAGCATGAATATCTAATCACTCTGGACCTAGATGTGATGTCACCCTTCTATTGATATCATTCTCATCATCGCTATCATAATGAGCCTGTCTGCGCCCACTGCAAGGCAAAGGCATCTTCCACTTTTCTCTGAGTAACCCGGTCTTGCGTTTGCCGCGACCATGTTATTCCCGCAACTTCCTAATCTTGTCTGCCCACCTAACTTCCTGTTCATCCCTCTTGTGCTTGCTTTTTCTTGGAAATTAGTCCGTTACTCTTAATGGCCAGCACTTATTTTGACTTCGCGTTACGTGTCCTGCTCATGCCCATTTTTTTCTTGATTTCGACTAATATGTCCTTGGCACACGTTTCTTCCAACTAAACTATCTTGTCCTTTGAGATAGTGCCTACCATTTTTCTTGCCAGGGCTCGGAGCGTCGTCCTTTGTTTTAATTCATTGCATTTCATAAGCCTCCGAGTTTCTCATCTGTAGGTATCGGTAACATGCAGCTGTTACATGTCTTTGTGTTGAGGGATTGTGGTAAACGGTCAAGCCTGATTTGGGATATTCTGCCAAATGTAACCAAGCCCCCTTTTTTGTCACTCCATTTGCATTTTTAGATTAACAGTCACTATCTGACCTAGATAGGCGTATTCCCTTATCATTTCCATTGTCTTGATACCTATGAAAAATCTATGTTCTGTTAAAGAAGTTGTTGAGCATTATTTTCCCCCTGCGTGTTAATTTTAGACCTTTCGTTCTGCTTCGTGCTTTGTCCCTGTCTCCGCTAAAAAAAAAGATCAGCACCGACTAAAAGATTGCTAAGTTTTTCTGAATTCAGTCGTATTCGTATCATGTGTTCCCAATCTAGGGCTCTGAAAACTTCCTGTAAACACTCGATGAATTGTATTAAAGGCTTCGCACTATTCGGCCGTGCACCCTTCTTTATCGGAATTTTATTGGCGTCTTTATGGAGCACGATGATAACTGTCAAACCACTGTGCATATTATCTAGAACTTTTTCTATATGTCTCGTCTACAACAGGGCTTTCAAGCACGTGGCGCGCAGGCCGCGTTTTTGAGATCCCTGTTAAAATGACCCCGTGGAGGTGGATTAATAGATGTTAACACATATAAGACACAAGCGTAGAATAGCACCAGGAGGTACACGTGTGCATTGCGTAACAAGTGGGTTAATGAAATCAGGCCATTTATTACAAAAGAATCCATCGCAGTTGATTGTAAATATTGCTATCATCATCACCAGTAACGTAATCAACAAAGTGTTGATCTACACTCACGTGACATTCCGAGCTCGGATGGCGATGACGTAGTTACGTCGTATGGTTTTCATCTGTGAGTATTGTTAGGCGTATGCGTTAAGGACGTGTACGAGTTTTTTTTTTTTTTCATCTTCCAAAGAGAACGAAACAAGTAGCTGTAGATGCCATTCGCGAATAACGGTTCTACACCCCGGTTTTGTCAAAATGTACGGTCTGTAGATTTGCCGGGCTTTTCTCTAAGCTTTGTTCTGTGAGTTCTTTTCTGTCGGTTTTAAGCGCTAAAAGCTGCATAACCGATGAATAACTTCTCTGATATAGACAGAAGTTCAAAAGTTTCTGACCGTTGATAAGGGTATACACTTAGAAGAAAGAAAAAAGGGGTGAATGTGCATAGGTATTTATTCTTTTTTACAGTTCACAGTCCAAGTTTCTCTTGCATGCATAAATATTTTTCGTACGCCTGGGTGAGTCGCCCACGTTCAAATCATTTTGTTATTGAAACACAACAACAATATTTTAAAGGTACAAGCATCTTCAGCTACATGTGTAATAATTTACACTACAGATTTGGGCGCCTTTTCGGCGAGCATTATCACATGTTGACGTTCGTTTAGTTCACTACTTTAAATGCTGATTGCTAATTAGAGATGCGGGCATGCATCAGGGTAGTACTTTACCACATTTCGGCGAACGAATGAAAACTGCACATTGACTATCCGATTAATTAAAACGTTGATTACAGGAAATCGCCCCTTACTTATTTTCAGTTTTTCATTGTGCTACCGTGAGCATTTTCCCTCGTACTCATCAGTAACAGATAAGCGTGGCGCTTCATACGGCATATAGACATGAACACGGAGGGTACTGTAGCGATAAGAGATAACACAAGAGCGTGTGTTGCTTGTTACTTGTACTTAGTCCGCTTTTTCCACGGAGCAACATCATTTCAGTTCATCCCACGTGCCGCTCTCTCTCTCTTCCATTACAGAGTATGTTCTATTTCGTTTTGCTTTTTTGCCCCGCCGCGGTGGTCTAGTGGCTAAGGTGCTCGGCTGCTAACCCGCAGGTCGCGGATTCGACTCCCGGCTGCGGCGGCTGCATTTCCGATGGAGGCGGAAATGTTGTAGGCCCGTGTACTCAGATTAGGTTGCACGTTAAAGAACCCCAGGTGGTCAAAATTTCCGGAGCCCTCCACTACGGCGTCTCTCATAATCAAATGGTGGTTTTGGGACGTTAAACCCCACAAATCAATCAATCAATCAATCATTTGTTTTGTTTTTCACTCTTAATGTCTCGTTTCCTTGCGTCTTCTCCTTTGATTGTTTAGTTTCTGTTATACGCTTTTGCTTTTCTAGTTATTTATTCCTATTAAAAGCCGGATATCACACGTCCTACCCGGCTGCAGAATGTGGATTTAAGGGGCCATGAGGAAGTCTTGAAAACCTCGGCGGTTATTCACGTCACCCTGTTTAATGTCGTCGGTGGCGTGTCCCTTGTCGCCCCTTTGAGCTACAGCTCAGAGATGACCACCCGCATGCCTACAGAAGTAGCGCGATCGTACTAGAATTGCACATCCCGCCGGAATGGCAGGAGGCAACAGCCATTGCGTGTGCATATACAAGAGTCCGGCGCAAGACTCGGCGCGTTGCTCGCTCTATACGGGACCATGCGAGCGGCCATCGCGAGTCGTAGCCGAAGTCGTGACTGAGTCGATAGTAGTCGGCGACGGACCGACAACCGCTCTCGCACGCGCGGGCAGAAATTGAATGGCGGCGGCGCTCACGGTAATGCGTGTACAGGGGAGCGATCCCGCGCTGCGCGTAGTCGTGGCTTTGAAATCGTGGGGTGCCGCTTCGCCTCTTTCACGAACTATGTCGTTGACTCGTACCGGCACGTTTCTCTATCTCTATTTCATTTTGAAAGTGAGTCCCCTTTCTAATTCTTTCTTTCCTTTTTCTTGCGATTTGATTTGTTCGGTGTGTCCACAGGAGCGGTGTACGCTCTGTCATTCATAAAAGGCACGAGTCATTCACTCTGTCTCGATGCGTTCATCTGTGAGCACGGTTAGGGAGCCCATGTCATCGTTCACAGTGACCTACGGAAAGAAGAGTCTATGCCCGCCCCCACAGCTCCCCGCAACAGCCTCGTGCGACATTCGGCGTGCACGATTGTTTGCTGCCGGCCGCAAAGGGCACGTAGGTCGCTCTTCATGGCCCCCGCCCCTCTTCCCCTCCGCCCTGCCTTCCTTGTCTCTTCACAGCGCATTCAGTCATTGTGCGCTATACACAGAGGGAACGTATCATTCGGAAATGACGGGGCGGTGTTTCGATTGAGGAATACAACTGCGATGGGGCTGTGCGCGCCCCGTTGTTTGTTCCGCAGGGACACCTGCTTCGTCTCCACTGTTCCCGTGGTGCTCCCGCTCTGCACTTTTAATTTGTAAGCTGGTGACATCGAAATCACGCTGCACGTATTCCGCTGCCAGGAACTCCCGTCCCGTTCCTGTTGCAGTCACAACGTCGGGGCACGCACATCTGCCCGCTTTGTTGTTGCAACTGCTACAATAATAAGTAAAATGTTATATGGTCCTTTATTCTTTGTCTTATTCCTCCTCCTCCTTTTATGGTAATGAACTAGGGCTTAACGTACTTGGGTACTTTCGATTATACCGTCTTACTCTCGTGACTTCCTGAGGATGTCAATTTTCTATGCTTCTAGTTTGAAGAGTGGTACTGCAGTGTCTGTACAGACAGTTTGCTCAGCCAGATGTACGCGTGGCAGGAAAGTGGCACTAGCTTTATTTTTACATTGAAAGCTGTTATGAGATCACAACTTGGTTCACGCGCAGTTGTTTGCTGCCACCGCCGGTGTCCGTAAGCACATCGGGCGAAATTAGAAAAATGACCTAGCACCAATGGCACAGTGAGGTCCAAACCCGGGTCCGCTGGGTGCCAGCTCAGTACTCTATCACTAAGCCACACCCGTGCTTGGGACTTGTTGGTAAACTTGACTTAGGCAGGCTTGATGTCGGGAAAGTAATCACGTTAATACGACTTATAAAGCGTTTTAAAACACCGAAAGAACAACCAGTCATCGCACAATGCGAATAGCGTAACGAGTGGGTCGTCTACTGCTTCAACCCATTGCAAAAACTTGTTCCCATATTAACTGTGGCGCATACCCACTTAAGCCATAATTCCTCATCGTCGTCTGCCATTGCATCATTAATTGGCGCCAACAAGTGTTTAGCGGATACGACGCTTCTCAGAAGAATGACGAAAAATATATCATTTGCCGGCCACATACCCAACATAATAATTAATAATGCCCTAGTGGCTACGAAGCGAGTGTGCTTCCAGTAGTTACCCAATGAGTGCTGGCTCTGAAAGGCCGCTGTATACCTTTCGCTGTGACTGTGCTGCGCCTTCCGCGCAGGCCTAGCTGGCTTCTTCTGATGAGTGGATGCGGTCTTTTCTGAGGCCTTCGTCCCTGTGGGTTGTCCTGTCCCGCAGGTACTCAGGCTGTGCACCTGAAAGGTGTTTATTCTTCCGCTCTCTCTTCGCAAGTGGAAAAGAACTGAGTTGATGAGAACGGAAGAGAGCTTAACAGAAGTGAAGAATATAAGTCATTTCCGAGCAAGAAATAAGGTGTAATCCTAGGCATGTGTCAAAGATTCAGCTACTATTTCGTATATATGTAAATGTATGGCTCATAACGGTTTTTTTTTTGTTGATCACTGAAGAAAGAAAGAAAGAGAGAGAGAAAAAAAGAAAGAAAGAAAGAAAAGAAGAAAAAAGAAAGAAAGAAAGAAACAAAGAAAGAAAGAAAGAAAGAAAGAAAGAAAGAAAGAAAGAAAGAAAGAAAGTGAGGGAGCGGGATGGCTGAAAATGAAAGTTCATGTGATTCCGCTTGGCGTCATTGGCAACGACTATAGCATGTGCATGCGCTATCCTGTGACGCGTCTTCAAGGCCGCCGATCAGTGAGATCTACAGAGAACCGCTGCCTCTGAAAAGCGTCAATACGTCGACACTTTCGCTAGGAAACCGCTTCACTAGCTGGGCCTTATTTTAAAGAGTCTGAGCCCCTTTAGAATAAGCGAAAATCTACCCTTCGTAGCTTTTCACCTCTATATATAGGCCCGTTTTCTGTGTTTCAATGTAGCGAATATTCATTCATTTGAGTTAAAATCTCCAACATTCCTGCACAGTTGTTCATAGAATCGCAGCCGAAAAGGGCTGTTTTGCCACGATGTACCGAGTGAAATGAAGTGCATGCGCGTTATAGAAAGCTTCGTTTTTTCATAAATGCTTTTCTTTTTTTCGTTAAGGAATACGCTAATGGCCAGCGTAGAGAATGTTTGCTCGCGCAGAACACTTATTATACCGAGGACCGGCCGTGGATAGTGTGGAAGGAACAAGAAAACGCATTCTGCTAACATTTCTGTGGTTCACTGGGCCAATTTAAAAACTGGCGATGCCCTAAACGCATAAAAAAAAATGCCTAACCGACTAATTACCGGCAAATTCCGGTATACAGGCTAACCACACAGGTAGAAGCCTCACGGAAGGCCAATCACGTACCAGCAAAACTTTTTGTAGTATAGCGTGCGCTTGCATATTTGTCACGAAAACGTTAAACTGCAGGAAAGCTGACCGCTATACAGCTGCGTGCTAACCGCTTTGAGTGAAACCACTATAGATTGCGTGCGTGCGTAAAAATGCTCCGTCATTTTTGCGCCCTATCAATAAACTTCGCCGGCTAAGCGTGCGAAGTTTTCTCGCGCACGTGAGGCCGAACTCTAATCGATCGCCGCGTGCACTCGCGCATATGGTTCTGTTCAAAAGGCCGCACGCACGTACTTTGCGTCTTTGTGTCGTTCTGCTCGGAACCCTTTAATTATGGAAACAGCACGGCAGGCGAAGGGGTCACGCTAAGTCGCCGCGTGTCTCAACTTATGCAGAACGTGCCCACACGCACATTTACTCTACGTACATACATTGCGCCAAGTCCTGAGTGCGAAGGTGTATGTAGCAAAGAAGGTGAAAGGAAGCCATGGGTGGGGGCAGGGGGGACGGAGAGAGGGAAGGCATCGGCTGAGACACACCTTGCGTCTCGCTCGTGCAGCTCGAAGCCAGACCGCAGCGAGACCAACTAATTGAGTTGGCTTCGAGACTCCATAGAACGCGCTGGCGCACGACACTGTGTATACGCCACCACCAACAAATGCCTCCCGCACCCACTGCCCTACCCCCGTGAAGTGGAGTGTTCATAGACACCCCCTAGCGGCGGCAGCGGCGGCCACCTTGCATCACAAAAGCGCTGGAAAAGCCCGCTCGGGCGTCGCTAATGCGATTATTAGAAACCGCAGCTGTGGCGGTCCCATTGTGATCCGGAAAGCGCGGGCTGCTGCCGATCTGGTCTGCCACGGGACAAAGGCTCGCGAGATGGCGCCTTATTTGTTTGCCGTTATACTTTTTTTTCCTTCGTTATTTTCGTAGGCAAAGTTGGTGACTTTGGCTTTCGGGCACCTGCAGTCTGCTATATTTATTGTATATATTTATTTTATCTTGCCTCGCGTTCCATGGCCGACGCATCGCACGCACAGTTCAGCGTTTCCCAGGTGACGGCCGCGTTCGTTTACGTGTGCGCATCCTCGGTCTGCTCGCCATCTTGCCGCTTCGGGCGTCGCCATCTTGGCGTTTGTCATGCTAAGACTGCGGGCTTATTGCAACAGCGGTGGTTCACCGCCGAGGATTAGCGCGCTGTGGCGGCAGCTGCGACAGATTCCGGCACGCGGAGCAGGCGGTGCCACGTGGCGCGGGAGTTAATTAAAACTTCGACGCCGCAGAGCAACTTTCCAGGCCGCAGCGCCCCCCGTTCCCGTTACTCGATAGGCGTGGAACTTGCGCAGCTTAGCGAAATTGTTTCCTGATATTTTAAGAAAGTTTTTTTTTTTCATAAATATTTGTCACTGTGACACTCAGCGTTAGCATTCGTATAACCGAGCGTTTTCTTCTGGGAACAGTAGCTTCTCGCTCTCGATTACCTGTACGAAAGTTTTGCATAAAACAGTCTCTTCTTTGATAGTGAATAAAAAGTGAATATGGCACCCTGGTTCTGCAGGCACGGTGTCTTATATACTTTCAACTGGAGCCCGAAATTTTCTCTCAGAAATTATTTGCCTGTGGAATTAGTTCAGAATGGTTTGCATTATTTGGATGATTGGCATCGTCATCATCATCATCAGCGTGGTTAGACCACTGCAGGGCAAAGGCCTCTTCTGTGATCCGCCAATCAACTCTATCCTGGGCTTTCTGCTGCCACGATATACCTGCGAACTTTTCAATTTCATAATTTGTGTAGGAAATGGAAAATTTGTATATGAAATAGAAAATGGCAATAAATTATTCCAAGTCTACATACTACACACCAGCTAAAGGAAAAATATTCATTCCTTTCCATATACAGCATTGGCGGACACTTCTTTGTAGATGCGCATCAGTTCCAGTACCTCGGGGTAACAATTACGCGAAAATTTACACAAAAATCTTTGCATCGATTGCAAGTGCCAAGGGTGACCGGGACCATGACCGGTTGCTCTGAGGCGGCGAAGGCTTGCTTGCTAGACCCAGGCACGACAACAGCAAATGTGTCACTTAAGTAGAAACTTTATACAAGTGTCATATAAAGGCATGCATGCGATTTTAGAAGGCGAGATTATCATGCCAGAACACGATCTTTATTTTCTGAAGGTCTTTCAAGTCTTGATTTGTTTTTTTTTTTCGGAAGCCCGTTATGCAAGAAGTCACCCACTTCTAACTCGAAGGAAGTTACCCGCCACGGTGGTGTATAGTGGTTGCAGTGACCGATCCCGGCCGAGGCGGCTGCATTTTCGATTGGGGTGATAATGCCTTAGACCCGTGTACTTAGATTAAGGTGCACGTTATGGAACACCAAGTGGTCGAAATTTCCGGAGTCCTCCAACGTATCTCATTTTCATATGGTGGTTTGGGGATCTGGAACCCCCGATATTATTAACTCTAAGGAAATTTGCCTTACTTGAAATTTAAGCATCGCCATAGACGCTTTTCCTGTTTCAGTTTTGAGCATCACCTTCCAAATTAGCCTCGCCGTGGCGGTCTAGTGGCTAAGATACTTGGCTGCTCACCCGCAGGTAGCGGGACCAATTTCCGGCTGCGGAGGTTGCATTTTTGATGGAGGCGAAAATGCTGTAGGTCTGTGTTCTCTGGCTTGGGTGCACGTTAAAGATCGCCAGGTGGTCATTTTTTTGTTGTTGAGCGAAACGTTACGAAGTGACGCTAAACATACATACAAATGTTTCCACAAACATATGCTAAACAGTCGCATGTTTACTGTTGCGTAACGATGGCAACAGCAACATGGGTATTCGCAACGCCAGAAGCGGTAAGCTTGGCTGCGCGTTGAAGAACCCCAGGTGGTCGAAATTTCCAGAACCCTCCACTACGGCGTCTCTCATAATCATATGGTGGTTTTGCGACGTTAAGCCCCACATATCAATCAATCAGAAGCGGTAAGCTGATATGTAACGCTTGCGACAGCGTGGATGATGGTCGTGGACACTGCTAGATAAGTGAGTTTCAGTGGATGGCGCTTCACAAAAATTGTCGTCAACCCGACGGGACGGCCTTATGATGGGAGTACGTATGTACGGCTCCTAATATTGGATTGCCAGCAGTGCCACCACAATTGGCCTTTCACGAAAATTCTAACTCCTATAAGCAGCATGGTTTTAGAAAGGGTCTCTCCACTCTAGCCCAATTAACTGCTGTTATTCATAGTCTTGCTAGCGTTGTCGACAAATCGGGACAAACTGACATCATATTTGTGAATTTTAGAGAAGCGTTTGATCTCGTGTCACACGCCAAATAATCAATAAACTTATTCATTTGGACGTTCCCTCATACCTAGTAAATTGGATTTCTGCTTACCACACTAGCCACGGGCAATTCGTTGCAATCAATAACTGCTCTTCAAGTAACCTTCCGGTAACTTCTGGTGTTCTTCAAGGAAGTGTTGTTGGACCTTTATTATTCAACATATATATTAACGACATTGTTAACTGTATTTCTGAACCCGTTCAGATAAAGTTATTCGCAGATGACTGTTTACTCTTTAATGAAATCACCTGCCAACAAGATCAAGTGACCTTAAACTCCAGCCTTCAAGATATATTAACATAGTGCAAACGCTGTGATATGCACCCTAATATTGATAAAACAGTATTTATGAAAATCACCAAAAAATTCATAAACTTTCGTTCACTTATAATCTTGCATCCATGCCACTTAAAGAGGTCAATGAATATAAGTACTTAGGTGTTATAATAAGTAATATTCTCAGTTGGAGTTTCCACATCTCTTACCTTTGCAACTCGGCTTTCAAAAAACTCTGCTTCCTCAGACACAAAATAAAACATGCTCCTGCCGACACCCGTCTTCCTGCCTATACTTCTCTTGTCCGTCCTAAGCTAGAATACGCAGCTATCATGTAGGATCTTTACACTAAAACTAACATCGATGCGCTAGAAAGGATCCAACGTAAAGCAGTAAGGTTTATCTTTTCAAAATATTGTACCAGAAACTCTCTAAATATCTTAATCACCCAACACAACATTCAGTCCGTACAACTAAGAAAAAAAATTCACACGCTTAAATTTCTGTTCCTGCTGTATAATAATAAGTTGTCTCTTTCTCCTGAACCTTATAAGCCTCTCACTGCTCGCCAAACAAGACATCGCCACTCAGCCACATTAACGCCTTACAGTGCCAAAACCAACATATTTAATTATTCCTTTTTCCCTCGAACAGTACACCTGCACAACAACAAGACGAAAGCATGTGTAAACAACCGACTTTATGTGTTATCGACTATACGACAGCACAATGCATGATCACCCGCACCATCCGCCTGTCCGTCCATTTATCTGTGAGTCCATCCATCTGTTCATTCATCTGTACATCCATCTGTGTATCCGTGCATACGTCCACCTGTCAATTCGTCAGTCCTTTATATTAGACGGCGACTTCAACGTAAACTTCATGGACCTTAGGACCTATAACTTTGCCCGCTCGCCGTCATTCACTTCGTGGAGGCGCACTGATATTTATTAATGCTCTCGAATCAAAATTACCAATATAAGTTCACGCCGTTACGTGGCTGATATAAACTGACAATCACATTCACTGCATGGCGCTTAACTACAGTGCATCTTATAGGGACCGACAACTGCCCAGAACATGAGGTAAGATGACTGCACGGATGAAAAGATTATCCCTTATAGTGAATCAAACCAACCCTGCTTTTATCGTTAGGAGTGGAGTTATATGTATATTTGTTCATTGAAAATCGCGAAAATAGCCTGTGGCGCCACCTGGTAGCAGAAACTTCAATTATCCGAGCTGCCATGTCACGTGACCTTAAAATAGTGTACGCGATCAACAATTTTTCTGTTAGTGTAGAAATATTGCTTGCTTCTTTACAGTAAACAATATTACTCTATAAAAATGTAGTTATAGGCCTGCGTTAGTTGTGTGCAATAAAGTGGCACTGCCTTCGCATGACGTAATAATCCGGTGCGTGCCAGCGCGTCTTGAGCAACTTTTCTAAGTGCTCATGAAACCAAATGGTAGTGTATAGGTTTTCTGTGATGAAACCGTGCACGCAGTTCCCACGTTGCTAGGAAATCGGAAGGACGTGTTTTTTTTAACCTACTCTTTGCCTCAGAAATGACGCGCAGTGACGTTTTCGGTGACTTGACATGGCTCGTGTCTCAATCGAGAGGGTAAGGACGACGGGACAAGCCATCCCCAACACAGGTGCACCAACCTTGTGCAACGCGGTACAAATACACGGAAGCTGTGTAAAGCCACATCGTGTCATTGTAACGGCTTGTTATATTCAAAAATAGTTGTAAAGCTAAGAATGTACGTGGTTAAGCATGCTTGCAGGAACACCTACTAATTCAGAACGATTACAGCATGTACAAGTCGCTAGAAGGGCTAACGGAATCACTATGAATTCTCGGTGCTGCTGCACAAAAAAGACACGTCGGTGCTCAGAGCCTTTCAAATCGAAAAATACTGTTTATAAAATAACTACGTGCTTTTGGGAGCAACTAGTGCAGCTGCGAACGCTGCGAAGGGTAATCTTTCGGTCATGCCGGAAAAAAACTGGATCGAAAAAAAAATCAGTTGTTGGTCCCTTAAACCTGACGTGACGGCTGCATCAAAAGACAACATATCTAATATTTATGAAATCGGATAGTCATCACTGCATCCCCATTGACGCTTCGTGAACGTTACGTGTTATTTGAAAAGCAGTTGGGACACCTGGCGTTACTTCGTGGCAGATTACTTGGTTGCCACGCAGAATTCTTGGGATCGATTACTCCTGGCATTCTGACGTTTTTTTTTTCCTTTTCATTTGGTGGGTCAACGTTGGCAATGTCAGCTTTTTTTTAACGCTCACAACTTAAAGTTACCCATATCTGTTCTCGCCAGGCGTCGATATAAACCGTCAATCACTTGTGGCAATACCCTCACACCTGTGGTATATACCCGTAGGCGGGTATGTGCCACTGTCAGGCGGAAAGTGTTTGATGATGTATGCGACGGGATTGTCACATTCTTCATGTCATGACCACCAAATCGTATTTGTCAAACCAGCCTAACCTTCCACGCTGATTTTGGTTTACCCCAAGTTACAGTGGCCCTAAGTGAAAGGAGTAACCACGAGAGCACCCCGACGTAGGCGGCTCGATATATAAATAGATGGATGGATAGGTAGATAGAGGATGGGTAGTATATTAATACGTAGATATACTTAATTAGATAGTAGGTAGATATAACATACGCCAAAAGTCTTTGCAGTAGGCAAAGAAATGCTTCGCGTTCAAAAACTGCTTCAATTGAATGCTCGGCGAAAAGAGCAAATTAGCCTAACGGAAAATGGTCGTAGAGCCAATCATGTTCTACCATAGCGCTCATTAGGTGATCAATACTACCGTTGCTCAAAAGTAATAATAAATCATGCCTCTCCATTAGCATGAGTGACCTTTATCTCAGCTTCACCGGGCAGTGACGTTCGGAGGACGAAAGGCGGTCAATTTTTACCGTATTTCTTTGCGCAAGCCTTTTTCTCTCCACGGAGATGCAACCATTGTGGCGGGCTGCCTTTTCGGTAGAAGCGAAAATGCCGTAGGCCCACGTGCTCAGATTTTCGCGCACATTAAAGAACCCAAGGTGGTCGAAATTTTCGGATCCCTCCACTACGGCGTCTCTCATAATCATATGGTGGTTTTGGGACGTTAAACCCCACATATCAATCAATCAATCAATCAATCAATCAATCAATCAATCAATCAATCAATCAATCTATCTATCTATCTATCAGGTGTGTGGCGTGATCATTATTATACTGCGCATTTGCCTCCCCTCCCACTCACCCCTCTCTCCTACGCTCCCCCTCTTTCCCATGAGTCCCCGGCGAAGACAACGAAACACTTTCTCATCAGTGCGGCGTCCATACCTCCACTGGGCATGCTCACTGGGCAGCAAATGCAACGCCAGTCAAAGCAAAGCGAAACATGACAGCTTCAGGAACCGTGAAAACACAGTTCTAAAAAAAATCGGCAGATCCCTGTTCTGTTCTGTTCTGTTTTAACTGTTTTGCTGTGGAGAAGTTGAGGTGCATATTGCCTCGGCTACTCCGTATCACAAAGTTCTGCAGCGAAAAAAAAAGAATAATGCAGAATGGTACCCCAAAATTAACAATACGGAAAAGAAAAAAAACATAATAGCACACTAAAACCAGTTCAAATATCGTGCCAACACACAGTTATTCAGAGCAGTTCACACAGTCAGAAACTGTTTACACGCACACCTTCCCTTTCTACTGTCAGTTATACATAAACACATTTTTTATATATCCATCTCTGGCTGTCTATCATGGGCGCTTGTCCTGTCCGGTCTCGACTAAACAGTCTGTCAGGAAGATTATTGCCTTTTTCTGGAGATGCATCTCAGGCCATGGTCCAAGTAGTTTCTATATGGTGAGAGGCCGTCTGTCCAAACTTGCTAATTTGTTCCTTAATTTTTCTCTTTCATTCGCTTATTTAACGCACTCCAAAAGAATATGGCGAACATTTTCTTTTGCATGACCACAATGGCATTCCGGTGAGTTTGATCGATGTATCTTGTGCAGGAAGCTGTTTGTGTATGCTACTTCCAAACGAAGTCGGTGGATTAATGTCTCTAGGTGTCGTGGTAGGTCTGTCGCTATGGAATATTTTCTATGTGGATCAACTTCATATAGTACTGTTTCCTTTAATTTAGGGCTCTCAAAGCACTCCTTCATCGAACAATGCATGGTTAGCTCCTTGCGGTATAGAATGTCCAATATCCGCCCCAGACATAGGGATTGCGCAATCCCGTCCTTCCTTCGATGTTTTCTTCGCGAGGCTGTCAGCCTCTTCATTTCCCTTTATTCCAATGTGGCTGGGCATCCATTGGAATACGATGTTGTGACCCTGCGATGAGGCATATTCCACAGTTTCTGCAATACATTGTGCTATTTCATCATTTTTGTAAAGTGATCTCACATTTCTGATTAGCTGAAGAGCAGGTTAGCTATCCGTGCATATCAACTACATTCGTGGCTCAGGATTCTCGCAGATCATCTTCATTGCTTCAAAGATAGCCACCGATTCTGCTGTCGTCGATGAAGATTTGTGCGATAATTTGTGCATCTTCTTTTTCTGAATTTCGGGTATAGAGACCGCACAGGCTGACGCTTCTTCAGTGCATGATTCGTCTGTATGTATCTTCGTTTTTTCATTATGCATTATATGAAACTGACGATGTACCATCTGTCCCGCTACTAGAGTTGCCATGTCTGCTTTCTTCTCTATGCCGTATATTTCACGGATATAACGTTGAGAAGTGGCAGCGTCCAAGGTGGGTTTGAAGGTTTTCATCGTTTGAATTCTGGTACTACTGCTAGAAATGATGATACACTATCCTGTAATCTCGTTGCCGTCCTTTGCGTTAGTGCACCAGATAAATAATGACTTTCATGTTGCGTGAAAATTCTAAATAAATTTTGAGATGTTTCTTTAGTTCGGAGTACTGCCAAAGGTGGCTGTCGAGCCTCTGCATACACTAAAGCACTGGAAGTTGACCATGGCAACCCCAGACATACACTCAAGCTCCTTGCCAATGACAAGTGAAGTCTGCTTTCGGTGGAGGCTGGAAGTCCGTGCAGCAGAGGCAGTGAGTAAGTGTCACAAAACGAGGGCTCAAAAACGGGCGCGCCGCCAAATTCTTGCGATAACGCGCGGGAGAGACGCCGCGAGGTCAACAAAAAAAAAGAGAAAACAAGCATTCAAGGACTCCCCTGGCGCGTGACCCTCCCCTCTCGGAACCGTAGGTTCGCCCACGAACCTCCTCACCCCACACCGACGGCCGAGCAAGCACTCGAATGTTCTAGATGAAAAGGGGCGTGGGGATGCCGGAGTTGAGTCATCCGTCGCGGACGGCCCTCGTATCGTCTCGACCTTTCCCCCAGCCTTCGCTGCGCATCGCGCCGACAAAATGATGAGAACTTTCTGGAATCTCGCGCGGAAGGTATTTAATCGAGCAGCCGAGACGAGAGATCAGGAGAAGACGGAAGTCAGCGCCAGAGCGCGTAGGGTATCTCGCCGTGTAGTCGGCGAAGGTTTTGTCCGTAGAGACAAAGCAGGAGAAGAAGAGGATTTCCACCTGAGGGGTGAAGGCTCGAGCTACAGGCAAGAGTGTGTGTTTACCGCTATCGAGCGAAGACGCGTGACAACAGCTGCGTGTGTGAAGCCGACGTGTTTCCGGCGAAGAAGTTTGAAGCTTGGAGAGTGGCCAATTGAAGACGCGCGGTTTCCTGGAAGAGAAACTTCGGCGAGCTTTCCTGGAAGAGAAACTTCGGGGCAGCGGAACGACAACAACGCTGGACTTTGAGTGAGCGATTCTCGGAGGAGTATCATTCAGACTTTTGTTCCAAGAACTTTGGACTGAATAAGTTTTCTAACTCTTTAGTCTTTAAGTGTCTTGGTTGTTTAATGCATGCGACTGCATTGTAGTGCGTATTGTTGTCTGTGTCCGTTGTTTCGAGTGTGGCTGATTGTACTGTGTAGTACGTTGTTTGATTGGTGACATACTGTACTAAACTATTGTGGAGTGTGCATACTTGTGTATTGTTTTGATCTGCCATTATTGAGAATATAATTTTGTTTGCTTTATCAACTCTCGGCTCTGACTTGCTCTTTGGGCCACAGCCGGCGTCCGCTGGCGCGCCAAAAAGGACCACTTCTAAATTGTCCACGCTTTCGTGGTGCGGTTCGGGGGGCCGATAATTCGGCCCTTGGAATTAGCCCGGAGATCGCCTTCCTAATTAACGGGACCTGTGTGACAGTAAGTTACGATGGGGCGTACCCAGGCAACATGTAGGGCTAATAACGACTGTGTAGTATCACCCCACTTGGCCCCGCAGAGATGCCGGAGGATTCGAATGGCCTGATTCACTTTTTGTTCAAGGGACTGGACATGAGGTTACCATGTTAGTCTCCGGTCTAAAATTACTCCCAAGAAGTTAGGAGTTTTAACCATTTGAATAGGCTGGCTTTGCAGTATAATATGGAAATCTCCAGGTATTTTTAATGTAAACGGTAGTATGGCTGTTTTAGCAAGACTAGTTCCATAACTCTTTTTCTTAAAAAACGTTCTACAAAATCCAATACTTCTTGTAATGTTTGTTGTACATCCAAAAACGATGGACCAGACGTCCATATACTTATATCATCGGCATACTGAACATCTGATGTTAGGTGGAAGATTATACGGGAGCTGCGCCATGACTGCATTAAAGAGAGTAAGGCTTAGGACGCTGCCCTGTGGCACTCCTTGGTTGACGACATGTTCTGACGTTGGGCCCTTCTGTGTAACTAAAAAAATTGCTGGTGCTTCAGGAAGTCAGCGATACAACGCAGTATCTTGCCCTTGAATCTCTGTAACGCCAGGCATTCCAGAACGTGAACGAGACTCACTGTGTATGCTCGGTGGACATCAAGGAATACAGTGACAGTGATCTTTCCTTGCGTTCGTTGGTTTTCCACATCTGTGACGACAGATCCCACGTACAAGGGAATCGACGTTATGCGAAGCATGCGGAGGGAAGGTGACTGTGTTGCAATTTTTTTATTTAGCGGTATACGTCATGAAAGGATGCTAAACATGTGTACAAATGTTGCACGTACAGATATATGTGGAAGAGTTGCAGAGGCTTATATAACCAGTTCTTTGCACTTGCGCAACGATGCCAACTGGAACATGCGTATCAGCAACACCAGAAGCTTATATGAAGCGTTGATGCTTGCGAGGATGCTGGCCCTGGGCAGTGGACAAGGCTACATCAATCAACTTTAGCGCATGCCAACTAATCACAATTGACGCTAACCCGACGTGACGGTTGTATCAAAGGTGTATATACGTAAAGTTTATAAAATTGGGTAGGCAGCACTGCAACCACTATTGATGCCTCACGAAGATTAACGTCTATTTGAAAACCAGTTCCGTGACCTGGCGTAGCTCTGTGGTGAAATGCTTCATTGCCACGCAGAATGCTTGGGTTAGTTTCTGCAGCTGAGACCCTGGCATTTATTGTTTGCATTCGTCGGGTCGACGCTACCGATGTCAGGTATTTTCTAAGACTCGCGCGTTAGAATTGCCTACGTGTGTTGTCGTCGTTCCTGGGTCAATACCAAGTCTCAATCACCTGTCGCACATATCCGCATACCAGCGGCACACGCCTGCCCGGGGGTATACGTGCCACTGTCAGGTGGGAAGTGTTTGACGGCGTATACGTGACTGGATAGTGGCAATCTACCTGTCATAATTTGAGAGTGCTTGCCGAATGTGCTCCACCCCATTCTTATTCTTCTAGTTACTTCAATCTCGAGGTTAGGCTCTGCGGTTATTACCTGCCCTAAGTAGACATAGTCTTTTACAACATGAAGTGCACCATTACCTATCTCGAAGCGCTGCTCTTTTCCCAGGTTGTTGTACATTACTTTCGTTTTCTGCAGATTAATTTTAATACCCACCTTCTGCTCTCCTTGTATAACGCCGTAATCATGAGTTCCAATTCATCTCCTGAGTTACTCAGCAATGCAATGTCATCGGCGAAGCGCAAGTTACTAAGGTATTCTCCATTAACTCTTATCCCTAACTGTTCCCATTCTAGGCTTCTGAAAACCTCCTGTAAGCACGCGGTAAATAGCATTGGGTAGATTGTGTCCCCCTGCCTTACACCCTTCTTGATTGGTATTCTGTTGCTTTCTTTATGAAGCACTATGGTAGCAGTTGATCCCCTGTAGATTTCTTCCAGAATGTTTATATATACTTCATGTACGCCCTGACTCCGCAGTGTCTGCATGACGGCTGGTATTTCTACTGAATCAAACGCCTTATCGTAATCTATGAAGGCTATGTATAGTGGTTGGTTATACTCTGAGCATTTCTCTATTACCTGATTGATAGTATGAATGTGGTCAATTGTTGAGTAGCCTGTTCTAAACCCTGCTTGTTCCTTTGGTTGATCGAATTCTAATGTTTTCTTTACTATGTTAGCAATTACCTTTTTAAATGGCTTGTATACTACAGAGAGCAAGCTGATCGGCCTGTAATTCTTCAAGTCCTTGTCATCTCCTTTCTTATGTATTAAGATGATGTTAGCGTTCTTCCAAGACTCTGGTAGCCTTCCCGTCAGGAGACACCTCGTAAACAGGGTGGCTAGTTTTTCTAACACAATCTGTCCTCCATCTTTCAGCAGGTCTGATGTTACCTGATCCTCACCAGCAGCTTTGTTTCTTTGCATGCTCTCCAAAGCTTTTCTGACTTCTTCTAACTGACTTCTTTCTGACTTCTACTGGTCATTAAGGGTAGCTAACTGGATTACCAGAGAAGGGAAGCGGGTGAGGGGGAGACAGAAGGTTAGGTGGGCAGATGAGATTAAGAAGTTTGCGGGTATAAATTGGCAGCAGCAAGCACAGGACCGGGTTAACTGGCGGAACATGGGAGAGGCCTTTGTCCTGCAGTGGACGTAGTCAGGCTGATGATGATGATGATGATCATGTGACCGGATCGCGACATTATTCATGTCTTGACCAGCGCCTCACATTTGTCAAACCATCTTACACTTTCATGCTAATTTTGGTTCACGCTAAGTTATCGGCGTGACCACGAGAAAACCCCAACATAAGCGGCTAGATAGATAGATAGATAGATAGATAGATAGATAGATAGATAGATAGATAGATAGATAGATAGATAGATAGATAGATAGATAGATAGATAGATAGATAGATAGATAGATAGATAGATAGATAGATACGCTTAATGTCGCCGAAGTTCGCTAAGAAATGCTTCGCAATTAAAATATTTTTTAGAATTGCGTCAACCATACGTACATATTGCCAGCAGCTCACTCGCTGCGCCGGCCTCCTTCGGCCGCGTGTCGTCGGCTTTCCTCTGTGACATTCAAAAGCACGGCGCGTCGCAACGGTTGAACGGCCGTTTATGGTGAAGCGGGAAGACATCAGAAGCGCCGTAATAGTAAAAATTATGGTTTCGCTTTCTGAGCGGCTTCCTTTTCGGAGTCGGTGGCGGGGAAATATGCTTTTTAGAGCGAGAGTCGTGTCGCGTCAAACGGCGCCTTTGAGAACGACGGCGTCCACTTGCGCGTTCTCTTTACATTCGCGACACTTCGTCTGCGCGGTCGCATGCATCAAGGCGGCGTCCCGCGCTATTTTGCATGCCGCACGAGCGCCCTATCCGCGAGAAAGCCGTAAAAGCTCTCCGTTTCCGACACAGCGTGCACGTACAGCGCTTACTGGGACGCATAAATGCGTCACGGATACAACACACAACAAAGAGACTTGGGATACGAAAGAAGAGACCGACACGTCAAAGGAGGAGTCCGCTTATATCTATAGGTAGGTAAAAAACTAAAAAAAGTGGTTGATCGCCCCGTCTTTGAAATTGGTGTAACATGAATGCGCATCTTCTTTTACAGCCGTAGTTTTCTGCTTACTGTACATTGATATAAGACAGCTTATGTAATGTCTGTTGGTGTTTGAGAGCTGAATTCAAGCACCATTTTTCTTAAATGCATCTGCGTTGACGCTTAACAGTACGTCTCCATCCCGACGACTAACGTCAATGATTAATTACTTATTATAGATTAGACATGCCTTTGTGGTCATGGATGCCTGTAGTATCTGTAGTAGTTAGCGGTGAGAGCGGAACGAAAAAAAAATGAAAGTGGTGTGACAGCCAGAAGAGCGCGACTGATAGTGTGCCAAACTCGGGCAATGGTCGCCTACTCGCGGCATGTTAGAGTTATTAAATTAGAGAGAAACACAACGCGCGTTTTGTTTTCCCGCTTGCCCAGACACGATTGTAAGGGCGAAGCTCCTTATGTCGTGGCACGGACGGACGGACAGAAGCACGAACGGACGCGCGGAAGGACGCACGGACGGATGGATGAACGCATGGATGGACGAACAGATGGACGAGCGCACGGATGGGCGGTCGCATGGACGGACGCATGGACGGGCGCACGGACGGACGGAAGCAAGAACAAACGAACGCACGAAAGCGTGGATGGACTGATGGACGCTTCGCCCCACTCATCCTCATTCAGTCCGTGGATATGCTGTGATTTTTTCGCAAGGCGATCCCTAAGCGCGGAGCGCGAAGTTGGATCCAGGTGAAGCAAGCTCGTTGCTCCATGGGTCGCAGAAGTAATGTTGGTATGCATGGATGCTATCAGCTACGCCGACGCTTTAGGTAAAGTCGCCACCTGGCAATGTATGAAGGCGTTGACAAAATTGCATTTATATTGGAAATGCATTGAATAGGATGGACGCATAGAAGCGACGCATTGGACGATCTAATCATGGATTTTACGGTCATGGATGAATTATTACACTTTACAAAAGAACTGTGAGAGGGCAGTGATAGATATAAAAGGCATGTTTTTAAAGCTTACAACGTATGCGACGTTGCCGCAGTAGATAGCGTGCCCGCCAGCTGTGTCGCCGTCCGAGCGATCATGGGTTCGACTCCAGTTGAGAGAACATTTTCTTTGCCTTCTGAAAGTTAATTTTAGACGTCATTTTCATGACAGACGTCATTGAAATCATGGAACATGGTATAAAACAATTTCATGTTAAAAACTGTATAAGTTGAGCTGTATTCTAGTGTGCCTGCCGTTCATAGGAAGAATGTTCAAAATTGTCTTCCAAGAGAAAGCGAGCGCGCCAGGGAGGTAGGTGAAAGTTAGATGGAGAGATTAAGTTAATTTGGCGACATAACGTGGCCGCAGCAGGAACGTGAACTGGCTAATCAGCAAGACATAGACATTTTCCTTATTGGCCGTAGTTAGGCAGGCGGTGGTGGTGATGATGATCATGATGATATTTAGCGAAGCCTTGAAACTTAGTAAAGGGTTTTACTCTCGAGGACCCTGAAGTAAGTCATCTCCAAAAAGGACGCTGCTCGCTCTGAGAGTCCGTGCGTTGCTGTGACTGTCGCTATTAGGAGCTATCGCTGACTGCCTGGTAATAAACAAATATGTACGAGTGACGAACTGGGCTAGCGTTGCAAAACACGGTTTCTTTTTCATTTCGAAACCTGTCCTCTCCCGATGCCACCATTCAGGACCACGCTGCCGAATATTTGTAGCATTCACTGCTCTATGAAAGCGAGATCACATAATGAACGAATGTAAAACGGAGATACACTTGACAAACCTAATGGGACGTTCCGTGTACAGATACTGCCATACATACGCCCTGTTTACCCATGTCAAAAAACCACTTTACCACGAAATCACTTCGCAATTGCCACTTTCTTTCAGTTTATTTCCATTCTTAGCGCCGTTTACACAAGAAACTGTCTTGGGCCGGGTTGCAGCGAGAATCGACGTACGTGTATATGGTGTTAATTACGCAGATGACGTCAGTAAAAGGAGACGCAGGTGGCTAAGCCAGACACCTAGAAAAAAACGATGGATTACCAGGTCAAACCATCGTCGTTGAGCACAGAAACCTGGCACGCTGACAGAGTAGCCATGGGTGGCTGCCTTGCATCGAATCGGCTACTTTTCGACCCCGTCTGGCGATGAAAATTTTTGGTTAGTGCGGTGACTGTCTTCTGATTACTTTTAAACTTCGGGTTTTCGCTATTCAAAATGTTTTTATATATAATCAATACTAATGACATTGTTCATATTACTACTCCTGTTCTATGTAGTTGCGAATTCAATGACTAATATTAAATGACATGGCAACTTTGGCTTCCTCTCACTTGAGTTCTGGCGCTTTTGCAAGCCTACCCTACGGCAACGCTGCCGGCTGGCCACAAATTCTAAGACCGGCTGCCAATGATCCAACCCGAAAATGCAGAATTTGGGTTTCTGTCATAATGGTTTACGAGGTAATGAGGCTGCTCTTGCTGCCGCCCGAGCACTTACCCACCGTGCTCCTTACCGCAGCTCTTACGACTCACAGACCAATGCACCGCTGCTGCAGTTCAAATGAATTATTTCTTGTCGTGACACTCACCACATTTTCCGGGCTCCGGCAGAGGGGCCGAGCAATGAGCAAACTTTAAAACACCTGCATTCAGACAGGTACTCTACTCAGGTAGGTACTCTACTCTGCAATCATAAAACACTTCGATGAGAGCACGGATGGGTGTAGTGCCCACACTGTGAGGAGACCTGCGACATCTTCCACATGGTAGGGGCATGTGCGAAAAGTCCTTAATAATTCCTGAGAGGCATGGCCGACTGCACTTCTCAACTGCTGCTCTCTGGAGTCTCAAAGAACTCTGGGGATACGTACGCGAGTCGGGGCTTTGTCAAGCGGTGTCCCGTAATAGAGAAGCCGACTAAGTAGCGAAGTCACGCTTTGGCCCCCAAACTCTCTCTCTCTCTCTGTCTCTGTTTTTTTTAATGCGGAGCCTATCTATCTATCTATCTATCTATCTATCTATCTATCTATCTATCTATCTATCTATCTATCTATCTATCTATCTATCTATCTATCTATCTATCTATCTATCTATCTATCTATCTATCTATCTATCTATCTATCTATCTATCTATCTATCTATCTATCTATCCAGCTGGCCACCTACGACTTTTAGCTCGCCTGGCCGTTTCGATAGTGAAATGGATAACAAAATTGGTATGACATAACAGGGCAGTGTGGCGAGTACAATTGACTAGTCATAACATGAAAATTATGACGTATGTCATGAATGACATGATTTACATTGCATGGCCTTGCTGCTCTTGCGGTGGTTTCGTTCACACGGCATATTGCAAATTCGGTATGGTGTGACATGACTGCATGTCGAACACAAGTGACAGACGCTAAAGTAGTAATTATAACATGCATGTCATGTAAGAACATGACAACATACCACGCTCATAATGCACTCACGGCCGTTTCACTAGCTTCATATATACCAAATTTGGTAAGACTTGACATGAATGGACGAAGAAGGTAAATGACGTCTCCAAACGTGATAATCATGGCATGCGTGTCATGTAAAACATAACTACATGCTATTGTCACATTGCGCTTGCGATCATTTTGCAAGTTACTCATGTACCAAATTTAATTGGTATCACGTGAGGTCAATGGACGACGAAGGTAGCTGGCATGTCCAAACATGATAATCATGATATACGCGTCATGTAAAACATCAGTATACATGCTACGCTCATAGCGCGCTCGCACCCGTTCTGCTAGCTCCACACATACCAAGTTTGGTATCTCATCACGTCAACAGACAACGAAGATAAATGACATGTCCAAACATGATAATTATGACATGCGTATCATGTGAAACATGACTACATACTGTGCTCATAGCACGCTCGCGGCTGTTTCGCTAGCTGCACATATACTAAATTTGGTATCACGTGATGTGAGTAAACGATGAAGGTAAATGGCACGTTCAAACATGATAATCGGGACATGGAAGCCATATACTTGTGAAGAAGAAGATGTGCCTGCGGCGAGCAGCATCGCCAACGCCCGGCTCTCTCAGCTCGTTCTTCGGCTCGCTGCTGTGCTGATCTCTGCTGGACGGTTCTTCACGCTGTCTTGCCGTTGTCGTTATCGACTAATAAACCTCGTCACATTTGGCGGAGAGTGCTGTTCATCCCCGTCGCTACACCCTGGAACTGCGAAGCCACACGCTACCGCCCGTCATGACTGACAACGCCAACCCATCGGAATCATCGCCCCAGTTCGCAGTTGGCAACTGCCCCGGCCATCCTAGGCTACGGGACCCGAAGGTCTTCAGCGGTGCGGATGGGACCGACGTGGAAGACTGGCTTGAGCACTACGAGATGGTGAGCGCCAATAACAAGTGGGATGAAGCCGACAAGCTCGGCCATGTCATATTTTATCTCACCGGCGTCGCAGAATTGTGGTTTAACAACCACAAACACAACATCCCCACATGAAGCGTCTTCAAGACGTCATGTGCTGAAGTGTTTGGTCGGCCAGCTGTCCGCAAGCAGCGGGCAGAACAGCGCTTGCGCGTCCGCTCTCAGCAGACTGGCGAAAAGTTCACCAGCTATATTGAGGATGTCTTCGACCTTTGTCGACGCGCGAATGACACCATGCCCGAGTCGGACAAGGTCAAACACATCCTGAAGGGTATCGACGATGGCGCATTTCAAATGCTCTTGGCTAGAAATCCGAGCACAGTTTCTGAAGTCATCAGCCTATGTCAGAGCTACGACGAGTTGAAGAAGCAACGCTCTCTGACTCGACAACCTCAGCGTGGTGGTGAGTCGCTGTCCAGTTTCGACACCATGCCTGACAATTCACCATTGCTTCAGCAAGTCCGAGCCTTCGTCCGTGAGGAAGTCGCCCGCCAACTTTCTCTAGTGCCTTTTTCTCACGAGATCACCACCCGTCTACCCGCCCCGCTTCGCACTGCTATATCGGAAGAGGTTGCACAAGCTGTTCCCCTTGCGCACTACGAGCCGCCTCCATCTAGCCGTGTACACTGCCCGCATGTCGCACAGCCGGTAGGTGCCCCGGTCGCCTATCCGCCAGCGATTCAGCCTGTGGCCGCGCCCCTAACGTATGCAGCGCAGCCTGTGGCTCCTCCTGTCGCCTGTTCGCAAGAGATGCAGCCCGTAGCCGCCCCGCTCACATATGCAGACGCTGTGCGTAGGCTTCCGCAACCGCCCTACACCACGCGCTCACAGCGCACACACCCGGCTGCTTATACTACACCTTGGGCGGCACCACCAGTCGCCAATCTATGGAGGACTCCCGATAACCGACCGATTTGCTACGCCTGCTTCACTCCCGGACACGTTGCCCGCTACTGCCGCCATCGACCTCAGACGTTCGGCAACTATGCCCGGTCGTCGCAACCCGGCAGCCAACCCTTCGACCAATACGGGCTGGTCTCGTCACCATATGCCCCTACTGACCACCTTGACTTCCAGCCGCAGCGCGCACCGTCCCCTTGTCGGCGATCGCCCTCCCCCATGCGTCGCCGGTTTGGACCTTCCGAACAGGAAAACTAAGCACCGCAGTTCAAGAGGCAAGAACTGCGCCGTTTTCGAACTGTCTAAGCCCTCGCCCCTCTCCTGCTAACGTGGTCGCAGTAACTGTTAAAGGTTATTGTACTTTCGCCCTTGTGGACACCGGCGCAGCTGTTTCTGTTGTTGCCGCTAATCTCTGCCGTTTATTGCGCAAAGTCACGACGCCGCTTTCGGGACTGTCGCTCCACACCGCAAGCGCACAGCAAGTAACGCCTCTCGCAGCCTGCACTGCAAGAGTGTCCATCGAAGGCAATCTTTACATCGTGGAATTTATTGTTCTCGCTGTCTGTTCGCACGACGTCATCCTCGGGTGGGACTTCCTATCCCGCCATAATGCCGTCATCGACTGCGCTCGCGCCGAAGTTGAGTTTTCTCCCTTGTTTGATGTCCCATTACTTGACGCTCTTCATCAGCCGGCGAAGTTGCTCGTTCATGAAGATACCGATATTCCACCTGGAAATTTTGCCCTTGTTCCCGTTTCATGCAACGCTTACACTGACGCTGCATGCCTTTTTATGCGTCTCTCATAATCATATAGTGGTTTTGGGACGTTAAACCCCACATATCAATCAATGCCTTTTTATGCCTTCCGATATCTTCAAGAGTCGTCGAGCTCTGCCGCTGCCTTTCGCAACAATTGACCTTGCCGCCGGAAGAAGCAATATGTTCGTAAGCAATCCGCTTTCCACAACTGTCACTTTGCTTGCGGGGGAATGTCTCATCCGCGTGCAGGATCTCGACCCTTCGGCTTTGGTCGATGTCCCGGATGACTACTGCGACCACCCAAAATCACTGTCGGCCCTAGAGGAGTCATCCAAGGATGTGTTTTCTAGCGCCATTGCCGACACTCTCGATGCCACCGAACATGCCGACCTGCTGGATTTTCTGCAAGAGTTCAGGAGTTCTTTCGATGTGTCGCAGCCTCAACTGGGCCGCACGTCACAAGTCAAACATCATGTTGACACCGGCCTACACCAGCCACTGCGTCAAATACCATACCGTGTCTCCGCTGAAGAGCGCCGCGTCATCAACGATCAAGTCAAAGATATGCTTCGTAGAAACGTCATTCGACCATCTCACAGTCCCTGGGCGTCTCCTGTCGTCCTCGTGCGTAAGAAAGACGGATCAATCCAATTTTGCGTGGACTATCGTCGTTTGAACAAGATAACCCGCAAGGACGTCTATCCTTTGCCGCGCATTGATGACGCCATCGACACCCTTCACGGAGCGGAATTTTTCTCGTCTCTAGATTTGCGGTCTGGCTAATGGCAAGTCCCAGTGGCTGAAGCCGATCGCCAAAAAACGGCATTTATTACATCAGACGGACTATACGAGTTTAACGTCATGCCCTTTGGGCTTTGTAACGCGCCTGCCACGTTTGAACGTCTTATGAATAATACGCTACGTGGCCTCAAGTGGAATATGTGCCTCGTTACCTCGACGATGTCGTGGTTTTCTCCCATGATTTTCCTACGCACATCCTTCACCTCAGGCATGTTTTGACTTGCCTGACCAACGCTGGCCTGCAGCTTAACCTGAAAAAATGCCGCTTCACTGCACGCGAGCTCGTCATACTAGGCCACATCGTGTCCAAACACGGCGTATTACCTGACCCGGCAAAACTTCGAGCAGTCGCAAAATTTCCCAAGCCGACGACCATGAAAGAACTTCGCAGTTTTGTAGGCCTATGCTCGTATTTCCGGCGCATTGTTCGCAATTTTGCATCTATCATGTCACCATTAACCCAGCTTCGCGGTGACGTGAACCTCTCCTCCTGGTCCCCTGCATGTGACGTTGCCTTCACTACTCAACGCCGTCTGCTCACCTCCCCACCTATTCTTCGCCACTTTGACCCGACGGCTCCTACCGAAGTGCACACGGACGCCAGCGGCGTCGGGCTAGGCACTGTCCTCGCTCAACGAAAGCCCGGCTATTCAGAATACGTTGAGGCCTACGCTAGCCGCACTCTGACGAAAGCCGAAACTAATTACAGCGTGACAGAAAAAGAGTGTTTGGCTCTGGTGTGGGCGCTTGGAAAATTCCGGCCATACTTATACGGCCGCCCGTTCGATCAAGTAACTGATCACCACGCACTTTGCTGGCTCTCCACTTCGAAAGACCCTTCTGGCCGCCTTGCGCGATGGGCACTCCGCATCCAGGAGTACGACATTCGCGTCGTATACCGCTGTGGACGCAAACACTCTGACGCTGATGCCCTGTCCCGCTCACCTTTATCACCAGATCCGACGTGCGGAAACACTCGCCTCGAGACCTTGTCATCGCTAAATCTCGACTCGATTGCCACCGAACAACGTCGTGACCCGTGGATCGCATCTCTCATCGAATATCTATCTGGCACGCCCAACCTTCCAGTATCTCGATCCCTCCGACGTCAAGCTTTCCATTTCGCCATCCGCGATCAACTCCTTCATCGACGCAACTAGCTCCCGATGGCCGCCGGTGGCTGCTGGTCATTCCACGCACTTGACGATCGCAAGTATGCGCCTCTCTTCACGACGATCCGCAATGCGGCCACGCCGGAGTGTTCAAAACATATGAACGCCTTCGCCATCGCTATTACTGGCGCGGCATGTACAATTTTGTACGCAAATTCGTGCAGTGCTGTCCTGACTGCCAGCGACGCAAACCAATACTGCCACGTGCTACTGGCGCATTGCAGCCACTTCCATGCCCTGCCAAGCCATTTGATCGCGTCGGCATTGACCTCTACGGCCCCCTTCCATTGACATCAAATGGTAATCGGTGGATTATAGTGGCAGTTGACCACCTGACACGCTACGCCGAAACAGCCGCTTTGCCGAGCGCTACTGCTCAGGATGTCACCTCTTTCATTTTACGTCGCTTTATCCTTCGACATGGTCCACCTCGAGAGCTCCTTAGTGACAGAGACTGCGCTTTCCTCTCCGAGGTCGTCGAAACTCTGCTTTCGGAATGCTACGTCATTCATCGGAAAACGACAGCGTACCACCGGCAGACTAACGGGCTAATGGAACGGCTCAACCGCCCGCTGGGTGATATGCTCTCAATGTACGTGATCATAGCAACTGGGACCGTGTTCTCCCATACGTCACATTCGCATATAACACCGCAGTTCAAACCACCACGGGATTCTCACCTTTTTCTTCTCTATGGACGCGAGCCTTCCCATACAATCGACACCCTACTACCCTACCGTCCTGATGCTTCCGAGTGCCCACCTGTCTCCAATGCTTCTCGACAAGCCGAAGAGTGCTGCCAGCTCGCCCGTGCGTTCACCTCAAAAGAGCAGCAACGCCAGAAAGAACACCGTAGCACCGCCCTTTCAGATCCCAGCTATGCCCCAGGGTCTCTTGTCTGGCTCGCGATTCCACACCAAACACCGGGACTCTCCTCGAAACTTGTCCCCCGGTACGAGGGGCCTTACACCGTTTTGGAGAAAACCTCTCCAGTCAATTTCCTTATTGAGCCAGTTTCCAGATCGAACGACATGCGCCGGCGCGCACGTGACATCGTCCATGTTTCCCGACTGAAACCATACCATGAGCCTCTGCCTGAAACTTCTTAAGTATCCAGGATGGCTCCTTTTTCAGCAAGGGCGATTGTGAAGAAGAAGATGTGCCTGCGGCGAGCAGCATCGCCAACGCCCGGCTCTCTCGGCTCGTGCTTCGGTTCGTTGCTGTGCTGATCTCTGCTGGACGGTTCTTCACGCTGTCTTGCCGTTGTCATTATCGACTAATAAGCCTCGTCACATACTGCATAATTTACGTCCGCCTTGTAACGTTGGGCTCATTTCAAAGTGACATATCAACCTTCCTCATTCGTGCTTCGCATATCATCGATTCCTACTGCACGTTGGATCTGTTTATTTTTTTTTACAATTACTGTCTTTATATTTATTTCTGTCTGTGCCACAATGACTATCTGCAAGCGGCTGCGGAGCCGCGGTGTAATTCGCCAAGGTGCTGCGAGAGCCCCTTGCAAAAATCTTATATGCGTCTTAGGGCTGTCATGGGTGCGTTTACGTTGGAGCAGTCGCACATGCACGAGCAAGAAGCACAAAACTTTCACACGTTCACTGGCGCACACTTTACGAACTACGTACTTCTGTCACATTCGTGAATCTGAACACGATTTGAAATATGAATTGTCAAAGACACGACGGAGTTGACCCAAAATGGACCGCAGCGATAGGCAGTGAGTGTCAGCATGGTCGAACCCTTGTTGAAGTCATGCCATGTCATCGCAATAGCTGACACCTTACAAATTGCAGTTCTTTAGCTGAAAAAAAGCTGTGACGTCTTTTACAGAGGGACGTTTTGCTTACCTAATATGAAAAATTCCCCGGAAGAAAGATCAGCCATCGCTCCCCTCCCCTAGCCTTTATTAGCTCTAAAATACGTCAAGGTTCCCAATTCATTATTTCTATTTACAAATAAGTGTGCGGACGCAGTGTTTTCTATATGCGTCAACCACCCATCAAGCATTGTTTCATCGGTACGAAAGACTATAAGGCTGAACCACTGTTGTTACCAAAAGGAAGTAAACAAAGTTTCACTTTACAAAACAGCGTGGCCGAAATTGTGCACGCGATAATTGTTTGTAATTCAGGGAGCCCTCACGCAGCCTTCATAACTCTTCGAAGTCTCGGGACCTCGATAAACATTTCGCATTTATCACGCTTCCCCGCAATGTTCCCGTGCACCTACACCATCCCAAGCATTCCTGTGCTTCTGAATACATTGCTTTTGTATTATTTAGAATGTTTTTTTCCTCGTCCCTTGTCATTTTCCTTCTCTGTTGAGTCTCTACTACAAACAGTCTACAAAAAACAGACTCCACCGTGCGGCACACGGGTGCACGCACCTCAAAAGCTGCTCGGACCAGCGGCAAAACCAAACAAGTGGAGCGCGAGGACGGCTTTCCGTTTCATCAGGATTAAAAGGACACGCCGGTCATGGACATGCGCGCGTTCGCGGGCGACGAAGGCGTCCCCGGTCGCCCACTGCACGAACTTCTGGATTTTCCCTCCCGATCGCGAGAGCTTTCATATGTCCAGTGGCCATATATAATCCTCGTCCGCTGGGATTATGCCGAGATGAAGACGAAGCGAGAGAGAGAGAAGGGTAGGGGTGCTGGAAGGAGAGAAAAGGGTGCCCTTTGTGACTGCACGCATGCCGGGCAGCAAAGAAACAACAAACAAACCTGCGGTATCGGCTAACTGGTATATGAGCAGCCATACGATTCGAGTCTTTGCCCTTACAAACAAATAAAAAACGCGATAAATGAAGACAGAGTATTAAGCTCATGATTGAAAGTGATGATCGCAGGCACCATGGGTAAAGATTTGGGAATAAACTCGGTGCTTACGGAGGGAGGAGGCAAGCGGATTAGACACGACCTGCCACCGCCTCTCTATATGGATGTGCAGTTCGAACGATCCTCCATCGACTCACCGAATAGAGCCAAGGTTCACTCAGTCGCCATAGCCGTCGATAAACTAGCACTCGATTCTTTGATACGAGGGTACCGCACTCACGTATACCTCTTTTTTTACAACTAAAGTTTTTATTACTTCTGTAAAATAGTTGTTATCTAATCAGTGGCATACGAAGTGAGCTTTTACACACCACAATGGGTCTCAAGCTTGTCTTATCGAAACTTGTTTGGTACGTGTTATGCGACTGATGATTATGCCTGACTTAACTGACCATATATTATAATGGTCATAACTAGCGTGACTACGCCTGCTGTAAGACCACGTCCATGTTTCTCCGAGCAACATGGTCCTGTGCCACGCAGTCTCCGCAAACGTCTTAATCTCGTCTGCCCACATAACTTTCCGACTCCCCCTCACGCGTTTGACTCGCCTTGGAGACTTTTGTGTTACTCTGCGTGAACAGCAGCTATTTTTCCTTAGTGTTAGATGCCTTTACTATGCACATTTCTTCTTTATGATTTTGACTATGTACTGAAAATCCGTTTGTTTTTCAATTGATAGTATACAGGGTGCCCCAGGTAACTTTAGCCAGAGTTTAAATATATGCCGACACATGCAATTACGACGCGACCAAATGCATGTTGCTCACCGTTACCTGGAGTTAGTCAGACTATGTTTTGTGTTCTAAACTACCAGACTTGAAATAAAGTTCATTCATTCATTCATTCATTCATTCATCCTAAAATATTGTTTAATTTGACCTGTTTATTTAACCAACTTTTGAAGAAACGAAGGTGGATAAAAAACTTCACTGAGAAAGTTGTACATCGGTTTGCAAAACGTCCGATTAGACAGTCTTGAGCTTTCTATCTGTTAGGTATTAGAATTTTCCGCTAATTGCAAATACCTGCGTGTTACAAAAAATACCACGTGACGATCCCGCTCGCACGCCAGTGCACACAATGATTGTGGTGCTCCCTAACGTTCCACATACGAACGATACGCTTCCTTCGCACCAGTTGATCACAGCGATAAGCAGTCGCAGCGGTTATCATTTTTGTGGCCGATAGCAAAACGTATTTATTGTAAAGCCACCACCATCGTTGCGGCCCTGTCGAGATGGTACAATGGAGCAAATGCTATGGTCGTTCGTACGCGGAACGTTAGGGAGCACTTGAATCATTGTGCGCACTATAGCGCGCGAGAGGGTTTGTCACGTGGTATTTTTTTTCGTATTTCGCGGGCATTTGTAATTAGCAAAAAAAAACCTCCAATACCTAACAGATAGAAAGTTCAAAATTGTGTAATGGGACTCTTTGCAAACTGATCTATAACTTCCTCATTGAAATCTTTCATCTATCTTCGTTCTTTCAAAAACTAGTTAATTAAACAGATTTAATTATACAATATTTTAGAACACAAATACTTGCATGAATAACTCCAGGCAACGGTGAGCAACATGCATTTGGTCGCGTCGTAATTGCGTGTGTCGGCATATTTTAAAACTCTGGTTAAAGTTACCTGGGGCACCCTGTACATGCAGTACGTATATATTGAGAGCAGTGGCAATATCATAAATACCTGTTACCTTTTCTCTGTGACTGCATGGCGCGATATTTGGCCTGTGTGTCCTCCAAAAAGACTTTTCACACTTCATCATTACTTGCCGAGGAAACGTGATGACAGCACTACCTTACAGACGAGGTACTCGAGCAGGAGTTGCGCAATGTTATTACGATTACAACTGCGCGCCCAGTGCGTTGTCGAATGCCTGCATACTCTGAACTCAGGTTCACTGGGTGCCAGCCCAGTATTCCACAACTGAGCTATGCTGGTGCTTGCGACTTGTTGGCAAACTTGACTTAGGCATGCTTGATGCTGGGGAAGCCATGCGTTAACACGACTTATAAAGCGTTTTAAAACAGCGAAAAAAACAACCAGTCTTTGCTCTATGCGAATAGCGTAACAAGTGTGCCGTCCAATGCTCCAACCCATTACAAAAGCTTGTTCTTGATCTCTATTAACTGTGGCGCATACCCACTTCAGGCATAATTCCTCATCATTGTCAGCCACTGCAGGAACAATTGGCACAAAATTCTTTGCAAGTGTTTAGTAGCCGGGTACCACGCTTCTTAGAAGAATGACAACAAATAGCATAGCGTATGTCGGCCTACTAACCGAAAAATATATTAATAAGGCCCTAGTGGGTATAAAGTAAGTGTGCTTGGAGTAGTTACTTGATGAGTGTTTCGAAAAGGCTCTGAAAGGCTCGCTGTGAATGTGCTGCGCCTTCCGCGCAGGCCTGGCCGATTTTTTAAGTCACAATAATACATGACCCACATTTTGACATATCTATCAGTCGAGTCAACGTTAATGCATCACGTATGTTTACAAACATATATCGCAGTAATATTGCAGACAGTTAACGCTGAATGTTCTCCTTAGTGTTCCTTACAGAGTTACATAAGAAGATTCCCCCAGCCCTTCGAATTTGTTTCATAAGCAGCGTGAATGGAAACTGGGACGATAATTTCAACGGCAGTTAGCTCGTTTTTCTGAAGGGGCCACGGTGGCGAAAAAAAGGAAAAAAAAAAGGATTGAGGGCTTGAACCACGCGCAAACTGCCTTCCAGAGGCGCCATTGAGGCGTGCGAGTCTATAGCCACCCGCAAGCGAGAATATATTGGATGCATTCTTGAAGTGCGCTACGGCATCATCACTCATACGTTGCTTGGCACTCTCATATTCGCGCCCGTGCGGGAAAGCACGCCATCCCCGTGCACCCTATATTTCCTGCGTGACCATTAAGAAGTACACAAGAGGTATAGATATATGACGCCACAGGCAGTGGGCGTATATATACTGTTTAGAGTTAGCTTTGCGGCGGTGTCAACACGCAGTTTCCCACGGCTGTTGTGAAAAATGCGTTCCAGAAACTTCGGTTATTTGATGTTGCATACCCCGCCGTAATCCGTCGTGGCGTTCCGAGGTATGCGCGAGGACGCCCGTGGCAGTTATTACGGCACATGGCGTGCGTATTGCTCATGGCAGCAAGTCAACTGTTGTTGAATATTGAGGGCTGATAAACAGTCGACTGGTATATGGTATACGGCGTGCCCGAATTCAAGGAAGAAGTTAGATTCAAATAACAGGAGCACACTCACAATTAAGTATACGTTATTGCCTGGATCATGTAGCAGTGTAAGGTGAAAAGATCGTCACATGAATAACAATAGAGAAGTACCGTGACGCGTTAGCCGTATGACTATATAGACACAACCTTGGATAAGCGGGGGTAGGGTATCCCTTCAGGGGACGGGCGGAGGCTCGTCGCAGTGCCCCCTCCCTATTATGTGAATGTATGTGGCTCGCTTTTCGCCCCCCCACCTCCCCCCCCCCCTTGTGCGCACGCCTGTGGTCGGAATCTTACGCTAAGTGAAGTAGGGTTTGCATAGAATGATATTTTGTATACGAAACCGATTACGTATCGTCATCCGCCTCCATATCCTCGTCAGCTTGGCTACTGACTGCGTCCAGTGCAGACAAAGGCTTCCTGCAATTGTAATAAAATCGACACTCGGTTTAGTTGGTTGAGATGGATGGTGTAGCTGTTGTTTAAGCGCACGAAAGACCACAACAGCAGTGGCATGCCTCGCCAATGTTTCCTGAAATCAACACGATCCTGTACTCACTGCGGCCGCGTTATGTTTGCAAACTTCCAGCTATCTTCTATCGCTTGCGTATAGACGCTTTCAATGTTTACAAACAGACGATGCGCGCGTTGATTGGTTGAAGCCGGCAAACTTCCGGCCGAGCGACTTCGGCCTGTTGGAACATTGCGTTTCGAGTGCGTGCTGCGCCTCGATTACCTTGGTCGTCGTAATTTGCACGCTAACGTGCTTTTTTTTTTTCGCTCTCTGGAAGCGGTTCTCAATGTCCAGTGAGCACTTCAAGCAGCTCGACGGCGAAGCTCGTCAGCGGTATCGGCAGAAACTCATGTTAGAGAGCCAAGAGCTGCCCGATTTACTATACGCTGATGTGGGGCGATTCTGCTTCGCGTCGGGCTGTAAGAACCTTCCACCAGTGTCTACAGCGGGTATTTTTTTCTTTATCTGGTTGAGGGTGTATGCTCGCTTCTACACTAAAGAACAATTAGAGAACTTCGAGCTAAGTGACGCATGCAATTCGTTCGTGAACGGCAAGATGAAGCACGTCTTGTCTTTCAAGGCTGGCAATCGCAGCGAAGGTGTCGTCCTTATCGTGGCATCTGTGGAGGCGAGACAAACCCTATCTAAGACGTACCAGTCTTGGTGTGTGGTGAGGGACGATGGTGCCGTCGCAAGTGCTCACTGCACGTGCATAGCTGGCTAAGTAGCTGTATTAACGTGTTGCCAATGAGTGCCGTTGTGGGCGTGACTTCGTGTATTGTCATGAATGAGTATATCGGCGAGCTTAACCGCACTCGAGTCGCGCGTGCGAGGAGGCGCTGCAGAGATAAGTTTCTTTTCCTTGACCGGTCATAATGTCTTCATGGCTCTGCCTAGGTTTTACAATTTTACAAACGGGGGTTCGTTCTGCGCTACAGTGCATGTTGCGTCAAACGTTAGGAAAAAGGTAATTTTGTTGGCGTAAATTGCACGGTATAGGCAAGATGGGAAAAGGAGCAATGAAGATGCTATAATGTATTGCACCTATCCCGCCCTTTCTTAGGTGTTTAAGGCTAAAACACGGAGAAGCATGCATGCAGTCTGAGAACGTATATAGTGAATCTCAATCGGCAAAAATGAAGTCACTAAAGAGGTGTGTTCATGCTTGCTGCCCGAGCTTTTAGCTTCTGAAGGCGTAAACAGTGTTTTATTTTACTGCAGAGATCAACTTAATGTGTCGGCCCACCCTACACATGTTTAACAAAAACAAACAAAATACATGGTGCTGCTTCTCGACTTGACATTCTTTTTTTCTGGCATTACCACGAGTGAATTTATTTCACAA
Source organism: Rhipicephalus microplus (assembly GCF_043290135.1). Lineage (NCBI taxonomy): Eukaryota > Metazoa > Arthropoda > Arachnida > Ixodida > Ixodidae > Rhipicephalus > Rhipicephalus microplus. The sequence goes on along the minus strand of NC_134700.1, from coordinate 97,804,943 downwards.
ACTAGCATTAAACTTGAATTACCAGCCACGTATTTACATGCATTCTTTAAAAAGTGCTGCTACCATTGCTTTGAAGTCTTGGAGAATGCTGTACCCATGTAGCTGCTTTGCTTTTTATTGTGGAGGCAACTGTCGGGTATACGGTCTTGACAAGCAGTCACCAACAGATACTGCCTGTGGGTGGATTGAGGGGACGAAGAAAGCTGCAGTAACTATCTTAGTTATGCTTGTTCATTCTGTACTTCAGTTGGTATCACAGGCAAAAAAAAACATTATGTGGTTTCAGGCGGCTCCAGTAAGTGACATATTATTTTCGAAGCCGAAAGTTGGTCAAGGTGCGCCAGATAAAATACCTGGGCACCAGAAAGCGGTACCCATTTGAAGTACGGAGCAACTGCACAGCTTCTTTCATCAAGTAAAGGTACGACTGGTCAACTCTATTCCATCATTTCCATCATATGAGCACATGTAGTGCAGTAGCAAATGTTATCTTAATGAGACGTTTCTAATTTCTCAGCACTAAATCGTTTTCATACTTAATTTCAACAGGCTCAAAAATCAATTTATAAAATGCAGCTCCTTATAACCCAGTAATATTCATGCATTTCTTTACACACTTGCAGTCACTTGCACCAAGCACACTGCTCATCAGCTTGATTTCTGATAGCGAAGAAACTGATTCTTCCACAGAGACAAGTGAACAAGGCCCTGTGCAGACAGGCAACCAGCAACTGGCAACACGGCTTCCAGTTAGATGCATTTACTTTAGATGCATTGATGCAATGGCAGCCAAGGAACTGCACTTGTCAAAGGAGATATGCGCTTCTATTGAAAGAGCAACATGGGGCCGATCGCACTCTTCAAGGTGTATAGAGGAACGCAGGAGATGAATTACAGCTTCCATATTGCACCTTGTTGTAAAACTGGCGCCATGTGGTTAGTCGCGCAAATAATGGGCTGCACAAAGGCACCCCGAGTCTCAAGCATTAGATGTGGATGCGATATGGAGCCCAAAGCCAAACAAGCATTCATTGAACAAGAAGCCAAAAAGCACCAATTTTACAGCTTCATGAATGTGGCCTTTTCGTTATAGATGACCTTTCATTTCTTGCTGCATGACCTGACGCTATTCTGTCATGTAGCTGTTGTGAGAAGGCGATTGTGGAAGGCAAATGCCCTGCTGCAGAAGCATCCTTTACTGTGACATCAGTAAAGGATGCTTCTGTCAATGGTTAGTATATATATATATATATATATATATATATATATATATATATATATATATATATATATATATATATATATATATATATATATATATATATATATATATATATATATATATATATATATATATATATATATATATAAATATATATATATATAATATATATATATATATATATATATATATGCTGAAGCAAAACCACACATATATTACATGCAAATACAAGCAGATATGGCTGCTGCAGGACTAAGCAAAGCATATTTTGTTGTATTCACTGCTCTTGTCATGACAGTTGAAATTAAGAAGTTTGAAAAAAACTTTTGGGAAGGGGCAGCATCAAAGGCAAAATGGTTTTTCTTTCATTGTGCTTTTCCTGAGATTTAGGGTGGAAAGCTATTGCAAAAAATGGAAAATGCCCAGCTCACGTGTGGTTGTCATGGTACCAGAGCAGGGCGCGTTGTAGTGTGCTCAGCTTGGAGTGCCTGTTTTCAATTAAGATTCGTAAAGCTGAAAAGCGTGGCTAATTCATGGATGTGTGTTGAATGCGAAAGCAAATAACATAGCTTCAAGCAAGAGAGCAACCTTTATTTTTCATTTCATTTAAAGCAGTTTAATAGCAAGACATATTGCAACTGATGACAACTACACCATAATCATGAAATATATCCACAAGAATAAAGTTTTGCTCTAGCGGATGCCTAAACGTTTTTTTTTAGTTGAAGTGTTTCGCACCATTAAAATTCCCATTCGCATCAAGCTGTGGTCATGATTTTAGTGGTGAAATGCCCCACAATTATTTACTGACTGTCATACAGTTGTGAACAAAGAGGAATTCAATATTTATTTGCTCATGTGCTCAGTCCCCATTAAAATGCATGCAGGCCTCTTGGCACACGGCTGAATGTGAATTTTGTGTTGAAATGCGAACATAAAATAAGAACACAAAAAAGATCTGCTCAACAACTCTTCAAAACAAATTGTATATAAGTACTATAGAGCATAATAATGTAACTCATATAAAGTGAAAGCCATACAAGAATGACAATTACATTACACCAGTCTATGTGCATGTGATACTATATACATAAGAATTATCTCACATGAACACTTGCTAGACGATTTTGGAATACCATCTCAAGGTGACGCACAGCATACTACACAGATTCTCTCAGTAGAACCAATTACACAGTGTCATTAATGTAACCCTGGAAAAAAAATTAACAAATTCGCTTTTTATGGTCTAATTGTTGGTCACATGCACTAAATAGCCACAATGCGGTCAAAAGAGTGACTCATGTGGTGCCCCCGAACACAGTGCAATAATTATTCCAGTACGCTAACTAATCACGCAATACATTAACAAATCATCATCAGTGCAAGCTGGGACAGCATTTAATTGCTATAAATGTATCACTTAAAGAAGCTTCTCAGAATGTTTAACTTTTGAAATAGCAAAACTACCGTTACAGGATATATAACAGAACAAGTACAAAATAAGGTGTGAAATCTGTTACACATAGAAAGCATTAACAACTGTCAACTCTGCTGCTCAAACTGTGGTACACTTAAAAATCATTTGTGTTCAGAACAGGTTCCGGCATGTTTACAAGAAGAAAAAAACGTAATGTTTACTACAGGACACCTTCAAAATATTACGAGAAAAAAAAAGGAATGAAACAGTGTATAAAGGCAACTGCAGCCCATAGAAATTGTGCTAATCTAGCTATACAGGTGTGAAGTTTGCAGCAGTGTTGCCACTGTAGTCGTTTTACTATTGCCATGCCATCGTAGCCAGGCAAGCATATGTTCAAGCAAAATGAGCAGTAGTATTGGATGCGTGGTATGTTACATAAAGATGAAACGAAGGAAATCTCATCATCAGCACAATTGTGAAGTGTCTTCAGAAACGCAGTGTATTAGCTGTGACATCACTTCCATGGTTACCGCATTCCTGTAAGCAGTCCTTGTAAGCTGCATTTGACTTTTGCTTTATTTTTTCATTGGAGCTATGGCTGCTGGTCTCAAGGTCACAGGATTGAACTAGAGCTCCCTGGCTCCATTTTGATGGAAGCGAAATGTTGGGGCCTATGTACTGTGCAATGTCAGGGCACGTTAAATAATCCCAAGTGGTTGAAATTTTAGAAGACCTTCACTACGGCATCTCTCAATCATATCGTGGTTAGGTATGTATAGTGCCCAAGAAATCAATTATTTACTGAAGTTATGATGGAAGCATTATTTTGTACAACACTACTTCTGATTTGAATGAGGGATTCTAATGACATGTTATTGTGTTGCTTTAGTCTTGAGCATATCACACTGTCATTCAAACATGTTCAGAATTCGAATTATCATTGCCAATATTCGGAGTCTGCAGATTTACAAGGCCACTACACACAGCAACGATCTTGTCAATTGTGGCATTGCTGTCATCGCCCACCCTCTTAACAAAGCTAACAGGTAGCACAGTCTGGAACACCCTAAAAACCTTAAGGCTATGAATGGCTCTTTCTACATATATGCGAACACTAGACAGCTTCCTTGATGCTGTGACTTCAGCGACAGGGAGCTGGCTTCGCATTTTTGTAAGTGAAAGTATCAGGGTCGATGCACCTTTTGCGGCAAACATTTCTTCGCACCGAAACACCCTGTCGACCAGAAAGACATCACCTTCCTCAACTAAATTAAGCAATTTACTGTGCAACGTTAGTTCTTTGTCAGAAACCCTACCTCCCCACGCCTTCGAAACAAATGATATTGCCCCATAGGGAGATATCAGAACAAGCAGTCCGATTGTTGGGACAGAAACGCCGGAGTAAATCTGCATAATGCCCATTACTTGAGTTACTGCAATCCACACTGGGTAAGGCGCACCTGGCACCAGTACCAGTGGTCTTTTAATGCTTGTTGTGGAATTTACGCCGGAGGTATAGTCGGCCCAATCTTCTTCGTTGACGCGCATGACAGGATAACGTTACGTGGAGGAAATCCTTCAAGGAACGGGGGAGAGATATTGCAGCGAAATTCTTTTGTCACGTCTTCGACTTTTGTGGTACCAGCAAGATGGGATGCCAGCACATAGCAGCAGCCACGCACGAAACGGCAGAGTTGGATGAGACTGAATGAGACGGATTGGAAGGCACGGGTCGGTGCACTGGCCGGCGAGTTCACCTGATCTCACTCCACTAGACTTCTTTCCGTACGTGACAGACCGTGTGTACATGACCGAGACGAAGACACCAGATGACCTGAAGGCCAGAATAACGGATGTATGCAGCAGAATTCCTCCATCGGTCATCGAAAAGCAACTGAGGATGTTGTAAATCGCTGGCTAGCTGCTGGAGGATATTTATTTGAACACGTTTTCTAAGCAACATCGAGTGCTCAAGGGTGCTTGCGAATGCGCCGGTGGTAAAGCAACAATCAAATCTGAGTTTTTCCTTTCTTCTGCGCAAACGTCGCGTTTGCCAAATCGGCGTGCACTGCACATGCACTCAGCTTCTTCAATGCATTGATCTTACTTTCTTTCTATACGTCGGTAGCTTTCCGACGTGCACGGCTTGTTTCAGCTTTATTTATTTTAGCCAAATCTCTGTTATTTTTTGCAGCACATAATTACGAAAAAACCAAGCCACAACTTTAATTTGGCTTTGCTTCAAAGCGAGTATCTGAGGTAAGATATAGCTGCACGTGCACACTTGCATTCTGGTGGATATACAACTGGTATATTGAAATAAATAGCCCCGCCGCGGTGGTCTAGTGGCTAAGGTACTCGGCTGCTGACCCGCAGGTCGCGGGTTCGATTCCCGGCTGCGGCGGCTGCATTTCCGATGGAGGCGGAAATGTTGTAGGCCCGTGTACTCAGATTTGGGTGCACGTTAAAGAACCCCAGGTGGTCAAAATTTCCGGAGCCCTCCACTACGGCGTCTCTCATAATCAAATGGTGGTTTTGGGACGTTAAACCCCACAAATCAATCAATTATTGAAATAAATACGCCTCTTTCGCTACCTTTCAGGTTTCGTCGGTGCACAAACAGCACTTCGAAGATGCTGTGGAAAGCCATTCTTATCAAGAGGATCAGTAAGTTATGAGGCGGTTAAAAAAAGCAACGTATAGCTGCCAGGAATGAATCAATGATAAGCCGCGTAGCTTGCTCCTGCTTCCATATCACACTCAAGAGGATGCGTCATCTCTTCGGATGCACGATCGGCAAAGGAATCACTTTGAATAAGCTTCTTCGGGGGCGCTGCTTTACGATGCGGCTGAGAGCGCTGTCACGTGGTACTTATCATGTTTCGCGGGGATCGTTTATCTTTAAATAAAAACTGAGCGCGCAATTCACACGTCACTGAAAATAACGCAGTGTGATGCCCCACGTGGTCGACTATACAGCTGCTTCACTGACGCTTCAACGATTAGAACGAGTAGTTCTAGAATTAAATGTTTAATAAATTCACGTAATTAAATGTAAATAACAAAAAATAATATTGGCTAGTCCACTGTACTAGGAACATAGGCGCTTTTCGAGTAACACTAGCGGCTTTTTGCTTGAATCATGCTGCGAGTTGACTGGGACACCCTGTATATATGCCACCTGCTGCGATGCCTGGCAGTATACAGCTGCATACTTCCGACTCAAGTTCTCGGACTTTTTCGGGGCACTGTATTCTGTAAGAGGATGGGAATGATCAGCTGTCAGAGGATCCTAAATGTCACTGCATTTACAACTGCATCAGAGTGCCTTTTGATGACACAAGCAAAAAACACAGGCCACTTGAGGAAGCAGTGCAAATTTCGGTATTATTGAACGCGATGCATTTCTCGAGGAACCACGTTGTCGCCTCCTCAGCTCATGAAGCTTGAATCACGTGGGGTGCACATGTACCATGGCCCGTGGTACGTGCCACACGGGCTTCAGCAGTCTATATCTATAATCCCAATAATCCCAAGACAGCTTTCACACACACACACACACACACACACACTATATATATATATATATATATATATATATATATATATATATATATATATATATATATATATATATATATATATATATATATATATATATATTCCTTATCCCGCTAAATTGCGGCCTGATATTCCTTCCCCTAGACTGCCTCCCACTCCTCCTCCCTCTCAACCACCATCAGCAACGCGGGCCGCTCCGTTCCCCACTTTTTTAATGTTGCCGCTCGGGAACTCATTAGGACGTTATAGCGGCGTTCGAGCGCGTTAGCACCTTTTCATTGTTGTCGGCACGTCGGTCCGAGTTATCTCCTTGCTCGCGCTTCAGCAAGAACGGAACGAACACATAGATGCAGCAAAAGCAAGAAAAAAGTAAAAAGACGACGACGCGATGGAAGCAAATAGCGCGGTGCGTATACACTGCACGCTACAGCGGCGGCGCAGACGGGAAGAGGGAGGAGTAATGGCCCGCTAATAGGCCGCTCCTCTCAGATCTGCCGCCTCAATCTTACACGGTCGTATACCGTGGCTAGCCCCCCCACGCCAACCCTCGTCGCCCGCTTTTATTCCCGCTTATTTCGTTGGGCCGACACACACACACGACCGTTCTCTTCCGACACGAGTTCAGTTCTCTGGGAGAGAAGGAGATAGAAGCAGACTAACGTACATGGAAAGTCTCTCTTGTCGCTTCCTTTCCCCTTTCCTAAACTGTCCCTTAAATAAAAAGAAAGGGCAGCCGAGGGGCTGTTTTCTGTCGTGGGATTGTTTTTTCATTTTGGGCAGAAGAACGTCGGGAAGCTGCGTTCATGTCTCAGCTAGGGCGAGGCGTACATTGCGCGGCGAGCACGGAGAAAGAAGGTGGAGGACATCCTCGGTTGGTCGTGGCGTAATCGTCGACGCAGTCTGGGTCGTCTCTGACCGCTCCGCGCTGGTCCACGCCTGACCGGCGCCCGCGGCTGCCCTTTCCCCCTCCATCACGCACAGACGGCGCGCGCTGTGATGCGGTTTCCGTGTTGCGTCGAGTTCATCAGTGTCGTGCCCCCGCTGCCTTTCCTCCGAGTAGTGTGCTGGATGCTCGTCTTCCTCGCCATCCTGTCATCTTTTCCTCTCTCCCTCTTTAGGCAGTGAGATAATATTGGAAATTCATTAGTTAAAACCTTAGCAGGCTTCGCGTGAGGTTCTTCGGCTAGGCAGTGTAGGGCGAGGAGGCATGTAGAGTGAGAGAAAGGAAAGAGGGTGTGCGGTAAGGTATCGTCCCTCGCCGAACTAGCTCGGCTGGTGTTCGTCGGATGCCCGGTCGAGTGCGTACCTCCTCGCCTTCCTTTCTCGTCGGTCTTGTGGCCGTGCCCGTCGTGTGCCTCGCAGCCTCGGTCGGGTGCCTACAGACCCGATCGGAAGTGGGCGTGACCCACGAGGCAGCTAGGAGGCGTGGTCGCCAGGTAACGCCCCCTAATTCATCGCGTCCCCCTCCCCTCCGGCTCCGTGCCCTACTCTCGTCGTCCGACCGTCTCCGTTCCGCTGTGCCTCATTTCGTTCTCGTTTTAATCCCTGGACCATTGTCCGCCTTGACTTTTTTCTTTGTTTGCTTGTTCCGCTTTTTGTTTCTTTTCTCGCATACGTATGTGCCGTGGCGAAGGACTCTTCGGTAAGTCGGCCTCCCGCTTTATTTTTCTCCTCTGCCGGGGAGGGGCAGCTAGGCGGGGGCGCAGGGTCACGTTGCGAAACTGGAGCGCCAACGCAGTTTCTTATGTCAATGCGGCCACCCTTTGCACCCTTCACCTTCCGGGCTTGTTTTTCTTCCATGACTCCGCCACGTGCTTTTTTACGGCGTGTACCGGTCACTCACCGCCGACATTTGTTTGCAGAGGTGGCGTAGATTTTGTGTCGACTGTGGTGCAATTTTATGAGCCGTAAACATGTAGTATTTACAATGTCGCAGCCTGTTTGCGTTCTTAGAAGTAAGCAGCTGTCGTTTGTGAAACACGAGTTCTTTTGACACGCTTTACAACGCGGCCATCGGTTCGCGAAAGCCGTTGGTTTCGTGACTACAGCTATGTCGATCGAGCTTGGAGTGTTCTCTTTTTTTTTAAAGCGTTTCACGCAGAAATATGACAATAAAACTATTTCTCCTTGCAGTGTAGCGTACCTTCTTTCTCAGTGTAGCAGCACCATCAATCAATTGCCAAATCCACCAATCACTCTGCCGCGTATAGGCGTACGACATCTAATCCATGCCTAATTGTGTACGTTAAAATGCACACCAGCAATTGTTGGCTAAATGCACGTATTGCCGCTGAATTTAGTTTACTTGAACAACTCTGTGTGCTCAAACCATTTATGGGCGCACGTTGCGAGCATGATCAGTTTAATATAATGCTATCACAACCAGTTCAGTGTTGTTCCATGCGATGAACCATCGCAATGTGGCAGCTTCACGTTCTTTCTTCTAGTGCAAAATTACGCTTTTATAACTGTCCGGAGACCCACACACTGCCTGACAAACTGCCCATATTGTATTCAGTCGTTCTCTGCATGTGGTGCATAGTACGGATTACAGGGTCTTACAGCTGTGTAGGTATATTGCTTGGCAGCACAACACTATTCCGTTCAAGATATATGGACTTAACAGGCAAAGCTGAAACAGCCGCGACGTTTGCGACCACTCGCAAGACTATAGTAAAATAGCGGTGAGCTACAGACAATCGTAAAAGATAAAGTTCCATTGTGAGAAAAAAAATACAAGCAGCAAGGCTGTAGAGTGGGAAAAACGTTTTAAATAAATGTTGGTAATGCGGAGTGACTTAAACTCCAATCTCTCGCTACACCAACACTCTCATATTGAGGGTCACCATTCTCTGCGGCACCGCCATGCTGATCATGCAGGTTTAGTTTGAACAAAAGTGAATAGTACAAGTACCTCAGCACATTGTATACGCGAAACGCATGCAGTAGTTATAAAATAAACGTGTGGTAATTAACCTTGAAGCTAAAAGGGCGCGCGCTTTGTCTTTGCACGCTAAATTACGCCACTTTACCAGCGACGTATGCAACAAGTATAAGATTTCACGCGTGCGTTAACACAAGCACAATTAAACACCTGAAAGAGGTTCTGACACTGTTTTAAAATTTGCAGCCACCGTTGATCCTTCTCAGAGCCATTAAATATGCAGAATGTTTGAAATAACGCTCTAATACACTCTTGTGTGTTCTTGATACGAATCCTGCAGATGTTTAGGAGCCTAGCCTAACAAACCTTGGGCGTAGCTATTTATATGGTGGTGGCTGTGGATGTAATGGTGTGAGTGCATCCCGTCCATGGAAATGCGCCAGCGCTGCATATATATACCACCTTCGCCCATATACTTTCTTGTAGATATTGTACAATAAACGAAGTAATAATCTTTCCAGCTTTAATCATGGCAAATTTGAAGGACATGTGTGCAGGCTCTCTTGCCTTTTATGTTTTTACTGGCAGAGTAACACCAAACGACAAGTATTTATGGTTGCACCAGTGTAGTCAACGCAAACTGCGATTGGAAACCCTATTCTGATTCCGGTGTATTTCTGATGAAACAACGTATTGTGCAATCACACATAACACACGCACAGATAATTATATCCTCTATACATGTGATCTTGTCAGAATAGCACTCGCTCAATAAAATTCAAACTGAAAGTAGAATACCTTGATCTTGGGTGCTACCGCATGATTTAAAGACGTGCTTAAGCCAAGGCTGGAGAAAGATATCTTTGTTGTATCAAGCTACGATCTACTGGATACCCGCACGCGTTAAGCATTGGGCTGTAGAGATAAGATATAGCAGAAGAAAATTGCCCAAAGGAATACTGCAGTATCCTCAGTATCGTTTCTTAATAATCTTATCTGTCTATTATTCGCTGGTGTATAAGTATCTCTAATTACAAATGGCGATTGCCTATTGTGCTAATTTAATTCGATACTCTATGTTATTCCTCAATTCGAACGATTGTGGGGATAATTGCAGGTTAGCAGTTGTTCGCAACATATCTGCTTCTTTTGAGCGATACAACGAAAAGAACGGCAATAGAGACACAAAAAAATTCCAGATTCCTGTTGTGTTTGTGTGTGTGTGTGTCTGTTTGTGTGTCCCTGATTATTGCATTTAGGCCAAGCAGCAACCAAGAAGAGGGACGCATACGATCTTATTGCACTTGGACCACTATATAATGACGATGACGTTAATGACGATGTCGCTTGCCCGCAGTGTCCGCATATGTATGCGCTACGGTATGCTGCAGTGTGTCCCTAAAAGTGACGTCACAGCCAACCGAATGCTCGTCAAAAAATTTAGGCTAACAGGAACCCTCATATTTCCCACGCAAAGGACTGCGCTTATCACGATATCGTGTTGTTGGGTGATGAGTGTTTAGCTCAGAGATCTGAGGGGATAACCCCTGTTGAGTGAAAAAGCCAGTCACGTGGTCTACACACACACACACACACACACACACACACACACACACACACACACACACACACACACACACACACACACACACACACACACACACACACACACACACACACACACACACACACACACACACACACACAACACACACACACACACACACACGCACACGCACGCACACACACACGAGACTAAAATGACGCCACAACATCCCTTGTCTGGGAAGAACGCTCTATTTCACCATTGAGCAACACTAGCATCTTAGTATACATATGAATTCCTTAGCCAAGATGTCGAGAAAAGGTGAAATCCGGAGACATTCCACAGCGTGCCCCAGTTAAACATTTTGTGTGTGCGGGTAGATCCATTACGTTGCTTAGCTAGTGTTAATTTAACAGATTGCCAATTCCATGGGACCAATATTCTCAACTTCGAGGACATTTCGGATTGTATAAGGTCGCTTTTGCTAGATGCACGTTGGTTATCTGTGTTCGGCTGCCAATCTAGTTTATTTGTTTATTTATTCAATTTATTTAACAATACTGCCAATATCGTCAGAGATTATAGCAGGGAAGGCATATGAAAACGAATATTTGTTTACACAGATTCATATTGATAGAAAACACAAAAAGCTGGAATTACAAAATGACATGCAAATCATAGGCTTTACATTGCCAATAAAGAACGTGTGAATTGTATGATACTGTGTGTTATCAATTATCTATACATTCATTAGATTAAAGAAACCGAAAAAATTCACACAGAAGGGTTTTATGGTGGGGTTCATATACCCAACAATGTCATCATTTGTGTCATGGAAGTGACGTTGGTAAAATGTACACGAACACATGGCTAAGATAACACATAAGTAGTTTCATTCACTTGAATGACATGAGAACGGGGCCCCAAATCTCTCGGCCGGCTACGATGCTCCCCAAACGCCGCGCTCTGGCCCCTGCGTCACCCATACACGCACATGCACGAGGCTTTACAAGCGCGCCATATAATTCTCGCATTTCTCTCTCTCTCTCTCAGTCACCTTCGTTGGCGGAGCGGCGTGGCCGCCTAGCAGCGGTGAAATGAAAGGCTGCATGGTGACCCTATAACGAGTGCCAACAGGGAGAGTTTTGGTATAGTTTCAGCACCACGGAGGCCTCACGTGTAGAGGACACTGCACGGACCGGGATTTTGGGCCGGCCCGAGCCCTGAACTTGTTTAAACTTGACCCCCTGATCCCGGTTCACTTACTCAGAGCGAGGCCCAGGCCAGGCCCGTATCCGAGCAAAAACCAATATAGCTATATTGTTATAGTTAAAACCAATATCGAGATCTCGGTTTTGCCTGGGATCTCTAATCATGAAAGCTTGTTTTTAAACGTATCTTTTTGTGACTTAAAATTCTTGCTTTGTGCTGCGTATCGATCGCCTGATGCAACCGACTCGTTTCTTTGCAAATTGTACGATTATCTTTTGCCCTACCGTGGTCGCCCGGTTATGGTAACAGGCGATTTTAATCTGCCGAGTTTTGACTGGAATCGACCTACTTATGGAGAAAGTGACCTATGTGATACTCTCTTAGACATGATGTTGGCTATAAGTTTAAAACAGTTAGTTTTGGAACCTACCCGTCTTGACGCCATTCTAGATTTATTTTTTGTTAGTGACGTATTTTCTAGTGGTGTAGTAAATGTAGATCCTGGTATTTCCGACCACCGGCTCTTATCGTTTTATTGTTCTTCTACCGGGTTTGGCAGTGTTGAAGACCAACTGGTCAACCATGTCAAAAATTTTGACCGTGCCGATGACGCTTCTATCATTGATTACTTAGAGTTAAAATTTGATATCCAAACTAGCAATGATGTGCACACGTTGTGGACGCACTTCAAGGAAACAATAAAATACTGAATCGAGCATTTTGTACCCTTAAGGAAGGTTAGAAATAAGCGTTACAATGAATGGATTACCCGAGATATCATTCAGACTAAGCGTAAGATTAAACGTCTTAGGAGAAAGAGGAGTCTAGGGGAGCAACATTTACAAAGCCTGAAACAGTCTTTGGAATGTAAGGTTAAATCAGCGAAAGCTCATTATTTTACCGTAACACTTCCTGAGTTCATTAAAAATGACCCCGCCAAGTTTTGGCGGTTTTTGGATGAACGGAAAAATATTCTGAAAGAAATAGCTGTAAATGGTAAAATTGTAAGAGACGACAAAGAAATAGCTCAATCATTCAATCATTACTTTCAATCAGTCTTTTCACCAGGCGGATCAGTTCCTAAACGCCCAACAGATTATTCAAATATACCTGTTATTTCGGATCTCGGAATACTGGCATTATTACGAAAGCTTGATCCTAAAAAAAGTCCCGGCCCCGATGATCTTCCTAATGGATTCTTGAAACGGTATGCTGATCAGCTATCTGCCTTTTTAACTAACATTTTCCAGATCTCTCTCACATCAGGTGAAGTCCCGTATGATTTTTTGGTTGCTAGGGTCAAACCACTGTTTAAAACGGGAGACAAACTTTCAATTTCTAACTACAGACCCATTTCCATCACAAGTAGCTGTTGTAAAATGTTGGAGCATGTTATTGTAGGGTTCATTCATGAATTTTTGGCCGAAAGGAACATTTTGTCGCCCTATCAACACGGTTTTAGAAAAAAGATGTCCACTGTTACGCAATTGGTCACTACTGTTCATCACTTCTCTGCGGTATTGGACGAGTATGGACAAGTTGATGTGGTTTTCCTCGACTTTAGCAAGGCCTTTGACAAAGTGCCCCACGAAAAGCTTTTGTATAAACTTGAACACATTGGCCTTCCTGATTGCCTTTTGAACTGGATAAGAGCTTATTTAAATAACAGAAAACAGTATGTTGATATTAATGGTTGTTTCTCTAATTTTCTTGCTGTTACCTCTGGGGTACCCCAGGGCAGCGTGCTGGGACCGTTGTTGTTTCTTCTTTATATAAATGACTTAGCCCACGTAGTTCCCGAAACTGTCTCCATCAGGCTGTTTGCCGATGATTGTGTTGTTTTTAGAGAAATTCGCTCACCTGATGACTGTGAAGTTTTGCAGGAGTCCCTGGTTGCAATAGAGAGTTGGTGTGAGTAGTGGGGAATGATGTTGAATGCCGGAAAATGTGCATTTCTACGAATAACGCGCAAAAAACATTTCTTCAACTCCCAGTACTTCTTGCAGAACACTTGTATTGCAGATGTTGGGGAGTACAAGTACTTGGGCCTCACTTTGAACTCTAATTTATCTTGGTCATCCCACGTAAAACGTATTTGTTCTGCTGCATTTACTAAGTTGTGTTTTTTGAGACGAAAATTAAGGCATTCTCCAAGTCACGTTAAGCTTTTAGCCTTTGAAACTTTTGTTAGAGCTAAACTTGAATATGCTTCCGTGATGTGGGATCCGCACGTGAAAAAAGATATCTACATGCTTGAGCTCGTTCAGAGAAAAGCGGTGCTTTTCATTTTTAACAAATATGGGCGTTACGATTCTCCGTCGAAGCTCATGACTGACAATGGCATTCAAACCCTAGCAGTTCGTAGACGCTTGGCCCGTTTACTTTTCCTCAACAATATTGCTACTTCTAAGGTGAAAATAACACCGTCAACTATGATTAAACCGCTAAGCACAAAAAGGACCCGTCACATGCATGCTCATTCCTTTCAGCCTATCTTCGCCAAAACTAATCAGTTTAAGCACAGTTTCTTCCCACGTACAATTGCCGAATGGAATGCGCTGCCGGAATCAGTGATACAAGCTAAAAAATTTTCCCAAGCGCTCAAGGAAAGCATCTGTCGCTAAGTATATGCATTGTATGGTGTGCTATGCCTTGACCGATCTGTCTTGTACTCCTTTTTATTGTTATTATTTTTATTCTTTGTATGCAAGTGTAACAGTGTTATGTGTATTGCCAATTGCCCCTCCTGCTTGGGCCACAAACTGGCCTGCAGTATTCGCAATAAATAAATAAATAAATAAATAAAGAAATGCACCTACCCGGCCTCTCCCTGCCCGACTGCAGATCGGCCACTACAAAGGTGGTGGGGCCCGAACACGGAATGAACAACACGATGTTCCGAGCGGCAGACATCTGCGCTTTGGTCGCGTATGCTTCGCTATCAGTTATTCCTACGGTATTTTTTTTTGTGAAAAGGAGCTGATGGCAGTAACAGCTGACCTGATATGCTGGATGCCATAAATGTTTGCTTGGCAGTGGTATACACTTTGCAAATACTATGGCGATGTAGTCAAGGCTTCGATGGACACCCATCTGGCCGGAAAGAATCATTTTGTTTACATAGTGGTCTATTAATATGCCAGGTAAGCTGTAACGACAAATTCTATGTTGCACCTGTCGAAATACATAGCGCCTGTCTTCAGCATATATAGTACCACCTTGGCACTGAAATAGAGAAAGAAATCCCAGTCCCTTACGTTGTTGTAACTGTTCTAAAGCTTCGACAGCAAATATAAGGACCGTGCACACTATACGTGCACAAACGAATAGGTAGCCAAAAGAAAGGAAAAAAAAATTATGTCACAGTATTTTTTTTCATCCACAACACCACTGCTAGTGCATATATACATTCTATAGCAGTTTTTTTTGTGCATTTTACAGCTTGTTACTTGACGTAACATTGTGAAAACATTCGGCGGATCCCACGTACCTGGAAATTGACGTTATGCGGAGGGAAAGTGACCAAGCTGCAATCTTTTTATTGAATTACACGTCATAAAATGACGCTAAATATGAGTACAAATGTTGCCCTCACAGACATATATGTTGAAGACTTGCCGGTGTTCATATAAGCAGTTGTTTGCACTTGCGCAACGATGCTAGCTGCAACATGCATGCGTATTAGCAACACCAGAAGGTGATATAAAGCGCTAATGCTCGCGAGAATGCTGGCCCTGGACACTGCTTCATAAATCAACTTCACTGCATGGCAACTAACCAGAATTTACGTTACGCCGACGCGACGCTGTATCAAAGGAGTATATGTAATGTTTATAAAATTGGGTAGGCAGCACTGCGACCACGCGTTTCATGAAGGCGTTTATTTGAAAAGTAATCCTGAGATCTGGCGTAGCTCTGTGGCAAAATGCTTCATTGCCACGCACAATGCTTCGGTTCGATTCCAGCTGGAACCGTGGCATTTAATCTTTGCATTCGTTGTGTCGACGCTGTACCGATGTCGGGTATTTCTTAACGCTTGCGTGTTAAGATTGCACATGTGTGTTCTCATCGTTCCTGGGAAGATAGTAAGTGTCTATCACCTGTGGCACATACCCGCATACCAGCGGCACATACCCGCCCGCGGGTATGCGCCACTATCTGGCGGGAAGTGTTTGACGATGTACGCGACGGGATGGAATGGAATGAAAAAACTTTATTTCAGTCCTGCAGGACGCGCTTAGCGCGTAGCGGGCGTCTCCCACGTAGGGACCGACAGGGAGTACCTGGCGGCCGCTTCGTGGGCCTGCTGGACAGCCCATTGCTGGTCGGCGAAAAGTGAGCTCCCGAGGGACCTATCCGACATGTTTGAAATAGAGCCGGGAGGAGTTGTTCTACACTCCCAGAGCATGTGTGCGAGTGTCGCTGTGTGTCCACATGATGGGCATGTGTCGCTGGGGTATGCATGGGATAATAAATGTGAAGCGCGGCAAGGTTTGGGTACATGTGTGTCTGTAATAGGCGTAGGGTTAATGCCTGCAGTCGGTTAAGTTTCGGATGTTGGGGTGGAAAAATGCGGCGTTCCAGGTAAAAGTGCTTTGTAATTTCATTGTACGTAATGGGGGCATCCCTAATGGTATCTAACTCGGCAAGATGGGGTTGCCCTGTGGCGGTGCGGTCGGTAAGTGCGCGCGCTGCATCATGGGCGATCTCGTTGAGGTTGGATAGGGCACCCGGCACCTGGCCGAGATGGGCGGGGAACCAGATGACAGTTTGGTGCTTCAGGGCACTCGGGTCCGCATTGCGCAGGATACGTAACGCCTGGTCGGAGATGACTCCGCGTTCGAAGGCTTTGATGGCCGGCCTGGAGTCACTGTAGATGAATTCCCGTTTGCTGTCGAGCATAGCTATAGCTATAGCTACTTGCTCCGCTACTTCGGGTTTTCGGGTGAGGATTGTGGCTGAGTTAAGAGTCTGCTGCGCATAGACATGGAAGCGGACAACGTCTCGTTCGTGGACGCCGCTGCCTATCGCAACAACCAAGCCTTCGCCACGGTCGCGGTATCATCCGCGCTACGCGACGGCATTGTATAACATTATTCATGTCTTGACCAGCGCGTCCTATTCTTCGAAGCATCTTACCCTCCCATGCTAATTTTGGTTCATGCCAAGTGAAGGGGGTGACCACGAGAGCACCCAAACGTAAGCGACCAGATAGATAGATGCGCTGTAAGTCGCCGAAGTTCATTAAAAAATACTTTGCATTTAAAACCAAGCTATATCAAAAGATAGCAGATTTAAGCATGCGCTGATGCATAAATATTCTGCAGCGCTAAACGTTCTCGCACTGCTTGCGATAGCTGCAGGGGTGTGACCTATATCTGCCTTTCGAATTTTAAAGGCGGCCTCAGTTGCTGCTTTTAATGCCACCCATGTAGCAAATTTATTGTGTCTCTGAGAAGTTCTGCCTAATTAACATGGCTTTCAGCTCATCCCTGCATTTTTTAACCAAAAAATCTTGCCACTCTTCAATGTCATCTACAACCCTCCTCTTTGAGGGTTTCTTTTCGCAGTTTTCAGCAGTATATGCAAATTTTGCACCACGCTCTGTTTTTTTTTTTTGTATAGGCGAAGCTCCTAAAGCCTTGGGTCTGTTCATGCATGTCTTGTGTGAATGATTTATAAACACCTATAGTTGTATGACTCCCTCAGCAGGTGGTGCTAGTGTGAGTGTCATACATACATACATACATACATACATACATACATACATACATACATACATACATACATACATACATACCTACCTACCTACCTACCTACCTACCTACCTACCTACCTACATACATACATACATACATACATACATACATACATACATACATACATACATACATACATACATACATACATACATACATACATACATACATACATACATACATACATACATACATACATACATACAGATAGACCGATGGAAAGACAGACAGACAGACGGACGGGTGGACGGATCTCATTGCCACCTGCTTTCCAAATACGCACCTACCACGACTCGAGGGACATGCATTGACTTTATGTTTGCAAGCTGATTCCCACTGCAGCCAGTACAAGAACCTCTTTTGCTTGATTTCACGAATCAGTAAAAAGGGGCCTTACAATCCAGCCGCCATGACGACGAAGAAATAAAAAAAGAACAAACGAATAAACGAAACAATAAACGAACAAGAACAAAATGAAAGTTTATTTGAATATTCTGCGCACAGTGTTACTTCTTTCTGATGAATGATGTAATGGGCTGACTTTCATGGAAGCGCTATAGGGTTTACCAATGATCTCCCCCTCTGGAGCTTCGCCGATTTATCATCATTCATTCCGTGGCTATGGCGTGATTTTATTTCATATTATATTTGTGTACGCCTTCTAAACGATGTTGTACTTTCAGAAGATGATCATTGCACTACGCGAGCGTATACTGCCCGGAGGTGGACGAAGAAATGTTGTTGATGTTTTTTTGACGTTTGTTCCTGTTTGGTAATAAAAATGCGAATTTATTAGCTTTTCGACGCTTACTCATTGGATGCATATGGTTCGTGGGCAAGACGAATTCGATCACTAAATGTGTGGCTTGAAATATGACATTCATGAATTTCGCGCCACGTAATGTGCAGGCGCCCATATATATTTAACTATCGTACGCGAGTGGCGACTTTTCTGTGCACCAGCACGATGGAATCGAGTTATAAACAGGATGAGGATAAGCTGATGCCCACAAAGTGCGCTCAGCTTTGCTGATGGCCTGCTTGGCTGTCCCTTCTTCAGGATGCAATTCCATATACTAAGCCCGGCCCGGCCCGAGCATGCCATCTCAAACCTGTGCTCGGCCCTACACCCGGAGCTTCAGGCCCGAGTCCTGCCCGTATACCCGCCGTGAAACCTACGCTGCCACGGACCGGGCCCGGATTTTCGGGTAGGCCCGAGCTCGTGCAGTGCTCAACTTGTGCACCAATGTAGGAAAACTCTACGGTTGGTACAATGCGTCATACGCGATGCACTCTAAAAATTGCTGAGGATTTCGTACACCAACCGCTGTGAATAAATTCGAATGACGCGTATATCTTTGGTTATATACGCTAATATTTTTTTACTTCAAAACGTACCAAATTGACGTTCTGATCCCGTGAAGCACAAAATGAACAAACGAACTACACTTTGTTTGGTTGTCGCATGTGCGGAGACACTCAAATCTGCGTCTTTCAAGAAGAAGATGAAATGACGCATTGCCGCCATTATTTATAACATAAAGAAATACAGCGTGCAGGCCTTCTTCCAGACTCCAGTGGAGCGTTTAGGAAGCGTCCAGAACTTTCGAATTGACGTGCGTGCGAATGGTCGTGGGTTCAAATCTCAATATTCCATAATTTTCTTTTCTAATGTTCATTATTATTATATTTGTTGTAGTGGTAGTTATTGAGTAATCATTACGGTCTGGGCATGATGAAAATTGTCTAAAGCTATTTTAAAGCTGAATTTGGGCCTGTTACGAAGCGCGCCTCCGACGACGTTACGAAGGGCGCCTTGAAATCTCACCGCTGCAACCTCTGTTTCGAAAGACGGCGACGCCAACACGGTCCCGAAGGCGCCACTGCTTCGAACTCCGTCGGGAAGGTCACCAGCCGTTTGGTAGCCTAGGTTTCTCAGCTCGCGACTGCTTCTGCGCAGAGCTGATAAACGAGCGGACGATACGACGGTGAGTAAAACAAGGTTTATGTACAGCATCTATACAGAGGCGTTACAAATTCGGCACTGGGGCCGACAGAGACGCGAGCCGAGCTCTTCTCTCTAACACATAGCTCTACTCTCAAATGGGTCTGCTGCGACACACATGTCGGCTCACCAACAGGTCTCCTGCTCGCGACGCGCCGCAGGGCTTCTTTTATATGCACCGGGTCGAACCCAAATGTCCAACCAGAAGCGCCGCTGGTCGTCAGGTCAGACTCCTCCAATGGGGGTCGCCGCTGGGCCGCGTCATTCTTTCTCATCGAATCTGGAGAGGCTGCGCTGCAGGTGGCTGCACCCAAGGACGAGTGACGTCGCCGCGCATTGCGTCAGACCCCCAGACAGGAAGACGCCGGTTGTTTACTCGACGGGCACGCTTGCTGGGGTGACTCACTGCACGTGCACGCCAGAAAGGCGCCGTCGCCTGTTGACGCCGTTGAGTTGTTCGCGTCAGGCGGACCCGCGGGCTGGCCTTGACACAGATTGCCTTTTCAGAGGCACGGACGTTCGCTGTCGACTCGCAGGCATAACAGCACCCCCGCCGCCAGACAATGCGCCGAAAAGACGAGCTGCTTCCACGGGGCTCGTATGTCTGGCGCGCTCGTTCGCCAGGTCCCTCCAGGTTCGCCTCCAGGGCCATGGGGAGAATGAAGCTTCAGACTCCGTTCCGGGAACACATCCCATTCTTGAGGACGGATCCCAGCTCCACTGGATTGTCGCCACAACTTGCTGACCAGCTTCGCTCGTCTCTTCTGACCATCCTTGGTTTCAGCACTTGCCGATGGTTCTGCAACTTGCCAAGAACGGTCCGACAACAGACAACACACGACACAAGCAAGTGCCCTCGCTCACCCGACAGAACACCAGACAAAGTATAGTAAAACATATACCTAGCTACGCGTCTATCGGAATTTTGTTCCCTCTACATCAAGAGGCACATGTGGGACACAAGACTCTTAAAATGAGAACTCAATTTTCTTTACACGTACAACAACGTAACGAATTAGAATACAACATAGTTGGCTCGTTGAGATCACTCTGAACGAGAGCGCTCAGCAAAGGTCGTGATGAGGTCAAAATTTTGCCCCGAATCGCCAGCGAGAAACCGAAAGGTTGAGAGGGTACTAGCTAGAACGCACTGCTCAATGCACCTGCATTAGCGTTTAGCTTTCCTTTCTTCTTTAGTGATCGTCAAAGTTGCGCTGTCGGAGTATCACGCTCCAGCTCAGTAACCGGCCACTTTTAGGCGACGATACCTATGCGGTACCAACAGCTGCTCATACTTGCGACGTTCCACAGGGGAACAACGATACGGCTTGCTAGGAATTGGCTCCTCACAAGTTAGCTTGACATCGTGTTCGATCACCGTCGTGTTTCCGGGACCGTCCGAACACACGTCTCCAATCCCGGAAACAATCTTTCTCGGGTCCTCCTTTTGGACTTCACTTAACCTAGGCTCTAGGTTCAACTGCTCCAATATTAACTCCGATTCCCTTTCAATTACCTCACTAGATCGAAAAATTTCTGCTCCCTCTTCCTCTGAAGCATTCAACAGCTGATTTACGACCACTTGACGTTGAACGTATGGTTTCATCAAGTTGTAAATTTTGTTCGGCCGCCATCCTAATTTCACTTCATAATTGGTGTCGCAAAGCTTCGATAATACTTTGGTGGGCCCTTCCCAATGAACCTCAAGCTTGTTCCTTTTGGACGGCTGCAGCAGCATTACTTGACTTTGTACTTCAAAAGCGCGCTTCTTCACCGATTTCTCGTAGTGCTCCTTCGACAGCTCTTGTGCCGCCTTCATGTGGCTTTCCCTTAGCGCTTTAATCGAGAGGTCCTCACGCTGCTCTCGAATGAGCGTCTCTCGATCATCCCTCGACAGCTCACTCTAACTTTCCGCTACAGGTGAAAGCGTTGCAACCCTCTCACTCTGACTCAATGGCGCCATGTCGTCTCCCCCTACGCATACCGCGCCGGTCGCTTCGGCAACGGGCCGCTCGCGTAAATTTCCTTTCTGGGGTTCCGTCGACCCGCCGACAAGGTCACTTGAGAGTTCACCGCATTGATTAAGATCAAGCTTCTGCGAAAGCTTCCGCGCTTGCGATCGC
This sequence comes from Rhipicephalus microplus, assembly GCF_043290135.1. Lineage (NCBI taxonomy): Eukaryota > Metazoa > Arthropoda > Arachnida > Ixodida > Ixodidae > Rhipicephalus > Rhipicephalus microplus. Next base: position 97,783,211 of record NC_134700.1, on the reverse strand, counting down.
GTGAGGGCCATGTACGCTAAGTTGGGGAAGAACGATTTACCCTGCTCTTTGAGAAGCTGCTCTGAGTTGTTGGAGAAAAGATAAGGAAAACTGTCGTTTAGCGCGGCAGACACAGCCGCTTCGGTGCGAAGCTTACCGAACGGGCCTTCAATGACAACCGTGGCGATTGGTAAGCAAACACTCTGCTCCTCGGCGACTTGCCTGATCCACGCGCATTCTCCTGTAAAGTCATCCGGAGACACCAATGAAGGATGGTCAATATCCATGGTTGCCGCTGAGTCTGTAAGTGCTCGGCACGTTTTCCCATTCACTTTAATTTCTTGGAGATACGGCTCCAACAACCGCACGTTTTTTTCTGATTCTCGGATTGTTGCGAAGGCAAACTTTTCCTGACAGTTTATCGCGATGTCTCCTTCCTTTTTGCAGTTGTAGCAGATTAGCGGCTTCCATTTGTTTTCCGATTCTAGGATAGTTGTAAACTTTTGCTGACAGTTTATCGCGATGTGCCCTTCCTTTTTGCAGTTGTAGCTGATTATAGCGGCTTCCGTGATTCAAACGCCCGTGTGGTAGAAACCTCACTCGATTTCTCCGCTTCCGTTTGCCCTTCCCCTACAGTGTCATTCGTAAGAGACGCGTCCTTCTTGAAATTACGGTGCGGGACGGGTTTCCGTTGATCAGTTTTCCTTGAAAAGCCCTCTTTCCTTTCATCCTTTTCAACGCGCACTGCCCTGCTATGCAACTTTCGGCGAGTATAATACTCCTCAGCTAACTCTGCTGCCTTGTTTAGCTGTACTTCACCAAGTTTGTCCTGCAGCCAAAGTTTGACATCCTCCTCGATGCAGCGGTAGAATTGCTCCAATTCAACGCATTCCACCACTTTATCGCGGTCGTCATAATCACCTTCGCCCTTGAGCCATTCAATTAAATCGGCTTTAAGACGAAATGCGAAGTCAACGTGTGACTCATTCCCCTTTTTATCATACCGGAACCTTTGCCTGAAAGCCTCGGGTGACAACTTATAACGTCTCAAGAGCCTTTCCTTAACCTCGTCATAGCTCTCAAACGCTTCCCTCGACAAGCAAGTTATCGCGTCGGACACTTCGCCGGGAAGAAGAGCTATCAGGTTTTGCGCCCAAAGAGACCGCTCCAAAGCGTTTCGCTCACAGACGTGTTCAAACTTGACGAGATACTTCGCCATGTCCTCGCCTACTACGAACGGTGGCAGTTGGTCCCGAATTCTAAAACCGCTGACCTGAATCGTTGGAGAAGCTACGCTAGGCGCCTGCGAACACTGTAGGATTGCCAATTCTATTCGTTTCAACTCGAGGCGCTCCTGTCTCTCGGCCTCCTCGCGCTCGCGACGTTCGCGCCTTTCAGCTTCTTCACGTTCGCGAGTTTCTACTTCTCGCCTTTCAGCCTCCTCGCGGCGTGCTTTGATATCCGCCCAGGCCTCATCGACTTCCTCAGCCGACACTCCTTTATCCTTCATGATCTTAAGGATCGCTTGCTTTCGTTTCGCACGGCCCAAAGTAATGCCGAGTTCCTCACAAATTTCGATGAGTTCCTTCACTTCAAGGTTCTCCATCGTTCACACTAGCCTCTTGCTGTTTGCCCCTGTTAACAATTTACTTGCCGTACCCGCTATAAGTCAACTAGCAAGACGCGCAAGCAATTTTTCACACTCCCGTGTTTACCCCCTCCGCATTAACTTTGGTTTCAAAGCACTTCGACTTTGCTTGAAACGATCAAAGCTCACTTCAATGCTTCACACAGCCCTTCTCTAAACTACCACAACCTGAGCTAGAGTAGTCTGGTGAACTGAGGGGAAAACATCAGGCACTCACCGCATCGATGTCGCTGACGCCGGCCGATCCCGCAGCTGCCAACCACTGTTGCGAAGCGCGCCTCCGACGACGTTACGAAGGGCGCCTCGAAATCTCACCGCTGCAACCACTGTTTCGAAAGACGGCGACGCCAACACGGTCCCGAAGGCGCCACTGCTTCGAACTCCGCCGGCAAGGTCACCAGCCGTTTGGTAGCGTAGGTTTCTCAGCTCGCGACTGCTTCTGCGCAGAGCTGATAGACGAGCGGACGAGACGACGGTGAGTAAAACAAGGTTTATGTACAGCATATATACAGATGCGTTACAAATTCGGCACTGGGGCCGACAGAGACGCGAGCCGAGCTCTTCTCTCTAACACATAGCTCTACTCTCAGATGGGTCTGCTGCGACACACATGTCGGCTCACCAACAGGTCTCCTGCTCGCGACGCGCCGCAGGGCTTCTTTTATATGCACCGGGTCGAACCCAAATGTCCAACCAGAAGCGCCGCTGGTCGTCAGGTCACACTCCTCCAATGGGGGTCGCCGCTGGGCCGCGTCATTCTTTCTCATCGAATCTGGAGAGGCTGCGCTGCAGGTGGCTGCACCCAAGGACGAGTGACGTCGCCGCGCATTGCGTCAGACCCCCAGACAGGAAGACGCCGGTTGTTTACTCGACGGGCTCGCTTGCTGGGGTGACTCACTGCACGTGCACGCCAGAAAGGCGCCGTCGCCTGTTGACGCCGTTGAGTTGTTCGCGTCAGGCGGACTTGCGGGCTGGCCTTGACACAGATTGCCTTTTTCAGAGGCACGGACGTTCGCTGTCGACTCGCAGGCATAACAGGTCCCAGTTGTATTTTTGAGGTGCACTATTATTCCCTTTGAAAGGGTCTTGTTTCGAAAGGGTACTCTGTTTCGGCCCGTGTTATGTTACTCTGTTGAAGTGGAATACTCAAACATTTTTCTGGGGGCATTACTATACCCTGCCTCAAGAAGAGGCGATTTACTCCCGATAAATAGGGGAGAAGAAAATACCACGACCGTGACTAAAGCTCTCACGAAAAGACACATGGTCGCCTGTCAGGCTCGCAGTGGAAACCAGCCATTCAAGCGCGCCATATGGAATGGAGGCCAAGAAGCATTATTGGATCATGGAGCACTCGCTTAAATGTTTTTAAAGGCGATAGTATTTCTTGGGATACTTCGACGCGAAAAAAATTTGGTCTGTCTGTCTGTCTGTCTGTCTGTCTGTCTGTCTGTCTGTCTGTCTGTCTGTCTGTCTGTCTGTCTGTCTGCCTGCCTGCCTGCCTGTCTGTCTGCCTGTCTGTCTGTCTATCTGTCTGTCTGTCTGTCTGTATGTCACCCAACACGGCTTGTTTTTTTGTTTTGTTTTTTTTTGCCCTTTATTCTCTTTGCCTTTTTTTTCCAAAATTCAACTACCTCCTCAGCGCCCACCAATGTTGCTCTGGTTTCTGCGTTCATACTTGTGCGTAGTACCGTTTCAAAAACAAATGTTGCGCATATCTGAGGCACAATACCAACACCACAATATTCTCTATCTGCCTGTTTGTACTACAAGAGGCATACATAAGTAATTCTATGGAACGTAGTGTTTATTACGCTAAGCTCACAATGCAACACTATGCACGAAAAGGCAAGTGTTTTATACGCTTTGCTAAGACGATATGGTGGTGGCACACCCGCTGCTCGCATGGAGGCACTTTAACGCAGCACTTCGAGAATCCCAATCACTGACTTTCTCGCGCAGAACATAAATAAATGTTTTATTCGCTCTCTCCAGACGGCAGCCGACTATCGTCATTCCACGGCATTTGCAGTGAAACACGCAGATAAGGGGCCAATTTTTTATATATAGTTCATGGAGCGCTCTTTTTTTTTTCGCTACTCATGATTTCACCAACAGTCGGGTATATAGCCATAGTATCTTAGCCCATCGATTAGTGCCGGTGTGGACATTCCCGTTCCGCATGAAAGAACATTCAACATTAAGAGAACATGTATAGTCTTAAAGTTATGGTCTGCTTGTAAATAGCCATAAAAGGAACATACATTTCATATAAACTCGCCTAATATATTGAACAACTTCCTAAGAAGTTAATCTGCGTTATCATCTGGCACGCTGTCGTATATGGATGGCAGGTTTTTTGATAACCCATTACATGCTGAGCTCCTGAAGCGTGTTTTAGTAAAAACAAACAAACAAACAAAAACATTACTCCATAAAGGCTATTAGGAGAAGCATCCTTACATCCTCATGATTTTTTTTCAAATTCGGGTTTGGCAAAAGGGTGTACCGCCATGCATGCTTCACGCTGCCTGGTGCAACGTGGTTTATTATGCACGCTTCAAGATTAATAGTAGTAGAACTGCATCAAGCCTATACAATTTATAACTGCAGCAAGATGTACACAACGTTGACTTTAGCGCAGAATTCGGCGGGGGATATATAATTGCACCAGGGCCTACAAAGAAATATATTAGTGCTCTAATCGCAGATATTTTTTATTCCTCCGCTGTTACTTCGAGGACTTTCTTTGTAGGTATATGCTGAACACGTGTGGCGCTGTACAGCACGGGCTTGTGTCAAGGCTGCATTCAAGATTATAGGGTTAACCGATATTACCTTTTACAGCGTTGATTTTTCAAGCAATACGAAACGCTGAAAGTGCTGGAACGACGTGTGATAACGTATTCATTCTTAGACCTTTAGAGCGCAGCTCTACACTCTGAATCAGGTGCCACTTAAAGTGCTGGATATAGCCTGAAAACCCGGCATTTTTTTGTCTGGTTTCCTGGATATAGCCTGCATTTAGCCAGTGCCTGATTATGTGTGTATGTGTGCCCGTTCCTGGATGTGTTGAGCAGTGTCGCCGTTCGTATCGTAACCGATTGACAGACATAAAAAAAGGAAGATCAAATACTAAGAATTGAAAGGGGTTTGAAACCGGGCCCTAAGCGTGGCAGTCAAGTATTTTAACAAAGACATACGCTGGTGCTTGAGACTAATTTGCAAAAAGGACCCTACACAGGCGTCATGTCTGGAAATCAATCACGTTAACCTATCTAACATCATGGCAGTATAGAGCTAAATAACAACCAGTCATCACACAATGCTAATTAAACAACTGCTCTGTAATTTAATGGTTCCGACCCACTACAAAATGCTCAGACATAATTCTCCATCAGCATCAGTCAAATGAAGCATCAACAAAGCGCACAAAATGCCATACAGATGTGTAGCGGAGAAGCACGAGCAAAGGCGTAATGGATGTTGTCCTATTTCGCAGGAAAGTTATGATTGATGGGGTAGTCGGTATACAGACCTTGCGCAAAACCAAACGTATATAGTTGGCCTTGCCCGAACGCGAAGCTGGGCTCAGAATTCGCAATGGCCAGTGTCGTTGGTGCATGTTTAAAGAGCAGCTGCGAATGAAGTTTTGGAGGCGACATCTTTCATACCAGTGTGACCTTTCTTACGGCGACAGTGATTCGATTATCAAAATGGTTATAGATATTTTAAATCAATACATTGGCCCAAATCTGATTAAAATAAATTATTAACCGCCCCGCCGCGGTGGTCTAGTGGTTAAGGTACTCGGCTGCTGACCCGCGAGTCGCGGGTTCGAATCCCGGCTGCGGCGGCTGCATTTCCGATGGAGGCGGAAATGTTGTAGGCCCGTGTGCTTAGATTTGGGTGCACGTTAAAGAACCCCAGGTGGTCGAAATTTCCGGAGCCCTCCACTACGGCGTCTCTCATAAATAATCATATGGTGGTTTTGGGACGTTAAACCCCGCATATCAATCAATAAATTATTAACCATTGAGGGAGAAATTTCACCCTACTATGTGACGGCAGTAGACTGCTCCAGATGTGTTTAGAAAAAATGGTTAAATACGTGGGACTCTATACTATGGGAGAGCTGAAAGCAATCCCATGGGTCTCAAACTTGAAGAGGTCCCACTTAACGCATGTGGATCGTGTAAATGTGTGTTAAGAAAAAGTGTTTATAGAGTATACTCGGTACTCTACTATGGGAGAGCTGAACGCCGTCCCTTGTGCCTCACTTTTGATAACGGCGCATCGAGTACATGATCGTTGTAGCTACATCGTATTTATGCTTGTGGCATCATCGCCACAGCGACCACCGCTCTGCTGGCAGTTTCAACAATGACATTCGTTGCGTAAAAGTTCGAGCATTCCAACTGCCACGTCCTTCGCCTCGGTATTCGGCTCTGCTTTGCAAGTTGAATCACCATGCGCATTTACAATAAAGTACTATTTGTGGGAAAATGACAACTAGCTTTAATCATCGATTGCTAATTTCCACATAACTTCTAGTCTGCCTTCCCCCTCTCCTTCCCGGGACTTCTAGTGATAACACAAGTGACTATATATACAGTAACGATGAGAAGTAAGAGACACAAGAGACAGCACCTTTGCTACGGGCCGTTGTTCTCATTCTTTTTCATCTTTCTCGTCTTCACACTTTCGCCGAGCTCGCGTAAATACCCCGTTTGAAGTGTCAGATCTACTCTCCTCCAAATTCCTCTTTTACGCACTCGCAAAATATCCTATGGAGACGTCTCCAGACTCGCACTCTTTTTTCCCCTCACCTGTTGTGCCACTACTGCGCCACTTCCCCGGAATGTTCCGTCTTTGCGGCGAACCTTACGCCACCCTTTCCCACATCCCATTCGACTGCCCTGCTGATCCTCCCCCGCAGGGACAGCCTGCCATCTAGTCACAACAGCAAGCTGCAACATCGACGAGTCCCCAGACGAGAGCAGTACCTCCAAGTCTTCCAAGCTTGAGATGGTGGTGGTGGTGGTGGTGGTGGTGGTGAAACATTAAATGTTTCACCACCAGCACCATCATCTCAAGCTTGGAAGACTTGGAGGTACTGCTCTCGTCTGGGGACTCGTCGATGTTGCAGCTTGCTGTTGTGACTAGGGCAACCGATGTCATCGCAGCGGAAGGCATGACCGTGTCGACGTGGCGCGGGACCGCGTTGTGGTCCAGGGACCCCGGCGGGTTCAAACACACTTGCTAATGAAGTTTTTCTGTCTGTATGTGTTCTCGTCTTCTGCTAGCCGAGCGCGCGCCCATGCCCGAGCGTCTCTTTGTCCGCATAACACTCGGCCACGCTTCGAAATAGTTGCCTTATTGACCTCTATAGAATTTTAGTTGGTCGGCTAGACACGTATGTGTCGGGGTCGATGTTGTCTGTCGGTGTAAACCCCTCTGATGTCTCCGCGGGGCGGCCTTGGCTGCTGCGTGCCGGACGCACCGACTTGACTTGATGGGCTGCGAGATATGGTTCTGGTGGTCGACTTTGGCTGTGTTGTGGAGGTAACGGCAACGGCGGCGTGTCCGGAGGAGGGCGCCTGAACAGCATCCGTGTGGGTGTAAGCGTTCGGCATGGCTTCTCGATGTTTCTTTTCGACTTTCAGCAGTTCATTCAAATTTGCATTGGTGGCATAAACGGGAGGAGGAATATCAGGAGCTTCTTCATGAATCATTCTCAGCATTGCGAAAGCGGAGAACACCTTTCCTGTAGCAATATATATGCTCTGCCTTAATAACAGAGCATTCATAGGGCACGCTGGCTGGCCGTGCTTTTAGCAAATCAGAAACTTCCGTGCGCTTGCACGGTTGAACCGTATCGCTCAGCAGAACATGATCACGTGCCACTGACACCTCTTGACACGGCTATCGAAGCTATGGAAGCGGCTCCACTTTGTCGATGAGCACGGTGATGCATGCCACAGGTTCGTTTGGTGCTGTCATTGATGGCGTGCCAAGCACCACAGGAAGTGGCACTGGTACCTGTTCCCGCGAAGGTGAAATTGGGCTACTTCTCCATCTTCTCTGGCTGGAGAGTGATTAGCGAGTTTGGGTCCTCGGCCACGAAGCCCACCCCACGGTTTCCATCGGTGTCTGTCGCGGCGCGTTCCGCGCTGCTTGTTGTGAATGAGTTGCAGGATACAGCTGTCCCATCAGGTGGTTGCTTCTCAGGAGCTCGACGTCTAATGATAGGGATGTCGATGGAGAATACGGGGGTGCTGTAGTAGCCGTTCTCTTGACATCAGTCACCGAGGGAGGGCACATTATTAAGAGCAAGTTCTTAAGAGCGCGCACTCGGTCTCTATAGCCGAGCGCGCGCCCGTGCCCGAGCGTCGCTTCGTCCATATTACAGTACCTAATCACAATATATACGTCACAATATATACAGCCTCTCAGTGAGTGCATGTTTGTCGAAGTAATAACGTCCAATCAGCGTCGCCGACACTCCTGTGCGAGCCTTGCGTACGCCAAACAAAGTCTTCATCAACGTGAAGCAGTAACGGCGGCAGTGACGCAGTATTCACGTGTTGAAACGCGACATCGTTTTTCGAGGGGCTAGTTTCTATGCCGCAACAATTAGGCCAACGAAAGCAAAGGGGACCACCTCACACAGTAGCTTTCATAGCTCTCTTGAGCACTTCTCAGGTTGGTCTCCTTATTCCAACGCATTGATGAATTTGTTAATTTAGAACAGAGCCTACTAATGTGCGAATATTTTTTCTCCCTTCCAACAGTGCGTAATACATGGTGTAATACTGTCACTTCGCAACAATTCATGGATCCGGAAGTATTTTATACAATCAATTTTGGTACACTCTGTGCAATCGGCAATAGACCTCGTCCTGTTTGCAAACAGTCTGACGTTACAGGGAGCACCCCTCCCACCATTCCCTTCATCGGCGCAGGTGCTGGTTGGAGAGGAAGTTCCGGCGATAGGATCTTTCTGCATAGGAGGGCTGATGTGTCTGTATTCCCTCGGCAGAAATTTCTGCGAATCTTTGTTTTTTTAAAGCCACAAAAAAAGAGGGGGGGAATGCACGATTCTGCTAGGCTATAACATGGGGGTGTTTGGTCGTCGTAGATGGCAGTCATTAAAGAAAAATAATTCAAAAACATTTTCCTCTTCGAAAGTGAACGTTCTGCATGCTGACGGTGGCGGGTGCATGCTTTGAGAAATATTGACATTATGGCATGAGCGCAAATTTACTCAATATTCGTCACGACATGTGCACTGCAGTTATCAACGAGGTATAGCGTTGGCGACAGCATCGTTTTGACCTGCCGTGCGCAAAGTCACAAATAAGATTCTCACTCTCTGTGCCAAATTATGATTTGATATGAACGAAAAAAAATAACAAAAACAAAGAAACACTCTGTTCCATGCGTTAGTCAGAAGGTTCATGAATTCTCGTGAAATTTAAAACGAAGTTCTCGTCGGTGTTCTTCATAGCCCACTGAAAATTTATGCAATTTTAAACCCGATAACTTATGTATATATATAGATATATATATTATCTTTTGCGCAATTACCTCACTGCATCTGACCCCTACAATGTATTTGAAAAATTAAATTGCTCCTTTAGACCTGATACAAATAGTTGTAGCGCGCATTGTCAATTCATAAACATCGAGCGATAAAGGGACAAAGTATACACGAAACAAGAATCTCCACCGTTTACAAAAAACATATTAGGTCTCCGATAATACGAGTCATACCTTTATTGGGTTGCGTATTCGCCGTGGCGAAGCGTATATGCAGCCTCGGCAATGCTTAACATGCTTATAGTTCAAGGGTATATTCGTATCTGTCACTCCGGAGATCCATGCATCTTTTTTTCTGCACGTAGAACAAACGCTGAGATACCCCTTGGCAGATGATCGCTTCAAATGCATTTTTAGCTTGATTAAAATGTGAAATCACGAAGTTTCGTCCACAAGCGGCTACTGCCACAAGGAGCGCCAATGTTTCCGCAAACAAGACGTATCGTTTTTAACATTGAACACACCACACACAATATTCTCAGTTTCACCGTCCGTAAAGGTGAATCAGTATTGCTGATGCCTTTCAACGCACACTATATACGTCACAATAAGCACCACTCAATTTCCAAGACTATATACTGCTGTTCTTCGCATAGGCCGCCACGTGTGTTCGCTTCTCCAAGATAAACAGCCAGCCAGTGTGGCAAATATTTCGTCACGTAGTTCACCGCTAACCTATAAGTTCGCTAACACAAACTACAGCTAATCTTTTTCGCCACAGTAAAATGAAGCCTAAGGTTAAAAAAAAACAATGAAAAAAATTGGTCCCGTATCGGCATGTTACACTGCAAATGTTGTCGAAAAACGATAGTCTTGCATCTGGAGTGAGTGAAAAAAAAAAAAAAAACGTTTATTTGATGTTCTGCGCAAGAAAATTGGTGAATGGTATTCTGGAGGCGCTGCGTCAGAGTGCCTCGAGCGTGTAGTGGAGGCGAACGAGCGCATCGAGTCACGTCACACGTTAAAGCCCCTAGAACTACGAAGTTCTGGGGGCTTTATCACACGTGAGACATGAGCGCTATCTGGCAGCTATCTTGGAAAAAGAAGCACGCGGCGTGCGCGCCCGTTTTCGAGGTGATAAGATGTATAACGCAAGGCTACGGGTAGGTGCCCCCACCGTGTCGTCTTAGCAAAGCGTTGAAAACAATTGCCTTTCCGTGCAAGCGTTGTGTACTCAGATTTGGGTGCACGTTAAAGAACCCCAGGTGGTCAAAACTTCCGGCGCCCTCCACTACGGCGTCTCTCATAATCAAATAGTGGTTTTGGGACGTTAAATCCCACAAATCAATCACCGTGCAAGCGTTGCATTATCAGTGCAGCGTGATAAACGCTACGGTCCTTAGAATTACTTATGTATGCCTTTTCTAGTATAAGGGCATACATACAAAATATTGACGTGTTGTTATGGTGCCTCAGATATGCGCAATAATCGTTTTTCACTTGACAATCGTGCAAGTATGAAAGCTAAAACATGAGCAATATTGGTGGGCGCAGCGGATGTGGTTTGCCGTTTCAGGTATCGTTAGCTGTCGTTTTCCGTACCGTTAAAAGCGGACAAACCGCTTGGCCCCGGGACCAAGCCCGTATGGCGACTCGTAGCAAGGGACTTCAAAATCCGTCCCCCTCCGGCGCTGAACAGGAACAAGGGTGCGTTCGCCAAGTTAGTCGTTATGTGTACTTTGCTCGCCATCTGGAAACGCCGCTGCCTAGCAGAGGCGAGGCGGACACCCACGAGAGCGGCTTACCCAATGGTGTCCCGCGTCCGGGAGATGGTCTGGCGACATCTCTCGGAACAACTTGAGTGCAGCGGCGAGGAGAAGTTTCTCCGCCGCTGGCACACACGGTTCTTTTTGATGCGGCAGGGCAGGCTACAAACCCCGGTCTCCCCCTTCTAACACACGCATTTCCGCTCCTTAAACAAATATTCTTACTTAATTGTCTAATGATATATAATAGAACTCTGTATAATGATGTCGCGAGCGCCTTCTCCGCCGCAGTCTGTGTTCACTGGATCTCCGCTCGTCAAACTTTTCATTTTCAATTGTTTAATCATGCACAATGATAACAGTGTATAATGATGTCGCGAGAGCTTTCTGGCGCAGTCTCTGTTCCCCGTTTACCTGCCCCTCTAACGGGCATTTTGTTAGTATATATATATGAGATACGAGGTGTCCAGGTGACCTCGATTGATGTATTCATACAAAGAGGTACTCGCCAATAAACATTCCCTTAGTGTGTACAGACAGACCTAAATATTTTTGCGTCGAATGTCTCCAAGAAAGACTATCGCCCCAAGCCCCGCACGATTGTATACGACGCTGAGCCACCAACAGGTGTGTTTTGTTAACAGCACCTTGCACGTGTGCCAGTGAGGTCACACTGTGACGTACGCTCACGTACCCAGGTAGAGGTACATTTTCCCACTGTGCACAGTTGCCAGTTTCACTTTTATTAAGCGAATGCAAGCGTCTTTTTTTCGTCCGGTAAATTCAAAGATTTTAGGGGGGGGGGGGTTGAAAAAGTGGGTAACGATTTAGAGTATTTGGCACTCTACTATGGGAGAGCTTAAAGCCATCCCAAGCGGCGGAATTTAGAGGTCTCCATCGACAGCCAGCTACATGTTACTGCTATACTGGAAGTTAGGGGCGAAACTTTTTATAGCGGCACCCATTCGTCCCTCGTAGCCGTTGTAATATGTAACAAGTATAACATTTTGACTTCCAAGGTGGTGACGGCGAGAGATTTCGTCTGTGCGTCATGAACAATAAAAAATCGTGCTCAATGTACATGCCCATGATTCCTAATGGGGAATGAGAGACATGAGCATTCGGCTTTTAGTTTAGCTTAGATCGCGCACGTTGCGATTCCCATTAGCAGCCATTGGCATGTACATTGAGCACTATCTGACAGGAAAAGGTTGCTACATTATACTCGCTGAGCGTAACCTCCTTGGTTTTAGAAAGGTTGAGCGAGCGTTGGGCCGCGGTGCCATGAAAACAGTGAACTAGTATATACCATGAACTCGAGGTGGTTAAAGGTGGGAAGTAGACTCGAAGCGCAAGCCGTAAGAAAATGTGCGTGTGCCACCTCTCGTTTAGTCCTTGGAATGTCTGCTGGATGGCGGTGCTTCTATATGGGGAATATATGATGAAAAGATGCGAGATGGTGGTACTTAGAGTGTTGAATACATGGACGAACGGACACACAGACAGATGCATGCATGGACGCATGAACGGACGCAGGGGCGGATGCATGGACGAACGCAGGGACGGACACACGAACAGACGCACGCACGGATGGGCGGATGGACGCATGGACGGTCACACAGACAGGCGCATGGATGGACGGAAGCAAGAATGAATGAACGGACGAATGCTTCGCCCCACTCCCCATCATTCACTCCGTGGATATACTGCCAATTTTGTTCTGTTGCTCGACGCATTTTCGAGCATATTGCCAGCATATACATTGCTTTTGAACATATTGAAAAATATTGCATAATTTTAAGCATATTACCATCATATATTGACGCATATTGCCACCACATGTAGGTATTTTTTGTAGTCATCACGTTCACAACTAACGCGTTTGTCGATGAGATGAAGCAGTTGAGTGCGGAAGTCAAACATTGGGTGCGTTAACCAACAATTAACTTTAATCGTACACTAAAAACGTGCATTCATTCAAATGGAGGTGCTATAGGGACAATGTTAAAAAGTAAACGTGAGTCTTCGTTAATAGCTGGGCATATTTTCGTTGTACAAAATAATTAAAGCGATCTTATGAACCACCCTTCGTGTATGAGTGACATTCTTTAACATATTTAAAATATATTTAGAAATGCCAGAATTTATTGAATTACATAATCATTTGCACTACTTCGCGAAAGCCATGTCACATCTTTTTTCTCAACTTTTTTGCTGAAGATTATTTGCTTGTTAGCTCAGTAAGCATCCGGCAACTCTGCCACTAAGAATTTACTTGTTTTTCTGCTGAGAAGTGAGGTACCCGGCTCAACATCTGTAAGGCATTACGTGCACTTATTTTGTGGTTTCATGCATGTGGCTGATGACAATGAGTAATTATGGCAAAACACTTTGCAGCGCGGCGTGCACAGGAAGTACACACTCGTCTCGCAATTCTCAGTGCATGGCACCTGGCTGTTACATTACTTTCTACCACACTATATTACACACCAGAGAAGGATTGGCCATTCTGGTGCAGTATCTGGCCACTACCTCCCACATGCATACGTCAGTTAACTCACGGTCCTGAGTCCTCAGCAGCTGCGAAGCAACTGACCACGGCGGCGGTCAGATCTGCACTACCTCCCACATGCATACGTCAGTTAACTCACGGTCCTGAGTCCTCAGCAGCTGCGAAGCAACTGACCACGGTGGCGGTCAGATCTGCAGCGCAGCAGAGGGTGCTAAGAATCTCTGGATCCGGACAGGCCGCCATTGGAACCTGAACTTGGCAACGTTTAACGCTAGAATCTTATCTAGTGAGGCAAGTCTAGCTGTACTATTCGAGGAGCTAGAGGGTGTTAAATGGGATATAATAGGGCTCAGAGAGGTTAGGAGGACAGATGAGGCATATACGGTGCTACAGAATGGGCACGTCCTTTGTTATCGGGACTTGGCTGACAGAAGAGAACTGGGAATGGGGTTACTAATTCACAGTAACAGCTGTCAACATAGAGGAATACCATAGCATTAATGAAAGGGTGGTAGGCATCGTAATTAAACTGAATAAGAGATACAAGATGAAGGTGGTACAGGCTTACGCGCCCACATCTATGATCACGCTTCAGTTGATAGCTTCTATGAAAACGTGGAATCGGCAATGAGTAAGGTAAAAACACAGTATACTATACTGATGGGAGACTTTAATGCGAAGGTAGGGAAGAAGCAGGCTGGAGACCAGGCAGCAGGAGATTATGGCATCGGTACTGGAAACGCCCGAGAAAAGCTACTAGTAGAATTTGCAGAACGCAATAATTTACGGATTTTAAATACCTTCTACCGAAAACGAGAAAACCGCAAGTGGACATGGAGGAGCCCTAATGGCGAAAATAAGAACCAAATAGACTTTATAATGAGCGAACACCCAGGCATCGTGCAGGATGTGGAAGTGGTTGGCAAGGCACAATGCAGTGACCATAGAATACGGTCTCGACTTGAAGAAGGAACGACAGAAACTGATACGCAAGAAGCCAAATGATGAGCTAGCACTGAGAGGGAAAGTACAGGAATTCAGAGTGTCGCTTCAGAACAGGTACTCGGATCTTAGTGAGGAAACCAATCTTAGCGCAAATACAATGAATGATAATCTGACAAGTATCATTACGGAGTGTGCAGTGGAAGTTGGAGGCAGGGTAGTTAGACAAGACACTGGCAAACTTTCCCAGGAAACAAAGAATCTCATTCAGAAGTGTCAAATCATGAAAGTCTCAAGTACAACAGACAAAATAGAACTGGCAGAGCTTTCGAAGTTGATTAATAGGCGTAAGGTGTGCGATGTAAGAAGGTATAACATGGAGAGAATTGAACACGCTCTGAAAAACGAAGGAAGCATCAAAGCAGTGAAGAGGAAACTTGGGATAGGCAAAAATTGGATGAATGCACTAAGGGACAAAAAAGGCAAAATAACTACCAATATGGATAGGATAGTTAAAATAGTGGAGGAGTTTTACGGAGATCTGTACAGCAGCCGGGACAACCATGGCCTTAATACTATAAGAACTAGCAGTAACCCAGATGACGCCCCACCAGTAATGATAGAAGTCAGAAAAGCTTTGGAGAGCATGCAGAGAGGCAAAGCTGCTGGTGAGGATCAGGTAACATCGGATCCGCTGAAAGATGCAGAACAGATTGTGTTAGAAAAACTAGCCACCCTGTTTACGAGGTGTCTCCTGACGGGAAGAGTACCAGAGTCTTCGAACAATGCTAACATCATCTTAATACATAAGAAAGGAGATGACAAGGACTTGAAGAACTGCAGGCAGATCGGCTTGCTTTCTGTAGTATACAAGCTATTTACAAAGGTAATTGTTAACAGAGTAAAGAAAACATTAGAATTCAATCAACCAAACGAACAAGCAGGATTTCGAACAGGTTACTCAACAATCGACCACATTCATACTATCAATCAGGTAATAGAGAAATGCTCAGAATATAACCAACCACTATACATAGCCTTCATCGATTACTAGAAGGCATTTGATTCAGTAGAAATATCAGCCGTCATGCAGACATTGCGGAGTCAGGGAGTCGATGAAGTGTATATATAAACATCCTTGAAGAAATCTACAGGGGATAAACTGCTACCATAGCGCTTCATAAAGAAAGCAACAGAATACCAATCAAGAAGGGTCTAAGGCAGGGGGACACAATCTCCCCAATGCTATTTACCGCGTGCTTACAGGAGGTTTTCAGAAGCCTAGAATGGTAACAAATAGGGATAAGAGTTAATGGAGCGTACCTTAGTTACCTGCGCTTCGCCGATGACATTGCATTGCTGAGTAACTCAGGGCACGAATTGCAACTCACGATTACGGAGTTAGACAAAGAGAGCCGAAAGGTGGGTCTTAAAATTAATCTGCAGAAAACGAAAGCATTGTACAACAACCTCGGAAGAGAGCAGCGCGTCGAGATAGGTAATAGTGCACTTGAAGTTTTAAAAGACTATGTCTACTTAGGGCAGGTAATAACCGCGGAGCCAAACCATGAGATTGAAGTAACTAGAAGAGTGAGAGTGGGATGGAGCACATTTGGGAAGCACTCTCAAATTATGACAAGTAGTTGCCACTATCCCTGAAGAGGAAGGTATTTAACAGCTGTATCTTGCCGGTACTTAGCTACGGAGCAGAAACCTGGAGACTTACAAAGGGGGTTCAGCTTAAATTGAGGATGAAGCAGCGAGCAATGGAAAGAAAAATGGTAGGTGTAACCTTAAGAGACAAGAAGAGAGCAGAGTGGATTAGGCAACAAACGGAGGTTAAGGATATTATAGTTGAAATCAACCAGGCATGTAGCGCGTAGACAGGATAACCGCTGGTCATTAAGGGTAACTGACTGGATTCCCAGAGAAGGCAAGCGGGTTAGGGGGAGACAGAAGGTTTGGTGGGCAGATAAGATGAAGAAGTTTGCGGGTATAAATTGGCAGCAGCAAGCACAGGGTCGGGTTAACTGGTGGAGCATGGGAGAGGCCTTTGTCCTGCAGTGGACGTAGTCAAGCTGATGATGAGGATCATGATGGTGATGATGATGATGATGATATTACTCATGTTGATTCCTTGCCTGGCGTAACGCTTGTACAGGCCCTTCAGCGAAGGCATTTCAATCACCGGCGTGGCTGTCGACAGCCATACCAATGCTTGATACGCATTTGAAAAGGGTCGCTGTCATTTGTTTCTTCTTTTTTTTGCTACGTGTTGAAAGAGGCAATAGGAAAATGAAAAACTGGTTCCGAATCTGCATGTTACACCGCAAATGTAGTCGAAAGACGATAGTCTTGCGTCTGGAGAGAGTGAACAAAAAGTTTATTTTATGTTCTGCGCAAGAAAATCGGTGAAGGGTATTCTGGAGGCGCTGCGTTAGAGTGCCTCGAGCGTGTAGCGGAGGCGAACGAGCGCATCTAGGTACGTTAGACACAAGTGCTATCTGGCAGTTATCTTCGAAAACGAAGGCGTGCAGCCCGCGGAGAAAGATGCGCGCCAGTCTCGGAGGTGATAAAGCGTAGAACGCAAAGCGACGGGCAGGTGCCACCACAGTTTCATCGTAGCAAAGCGTTGGAAACACCTTTTTGAGCATCGTGTTGCACTGTCAGCGCAGCGCGGTAAACGCTACATTCCTTAGAGTTAGTTGTGTGTGCCTCTTCTAGTATAAAGCCAGACATACAAAACTTCGAAGTGTTGTTATGGCGCCTCAGATATGCGCAATAATTGCTTTTTAATTTTACAGTCGCACAACTATGAACGCTAAACGTTGAGTAATTGGTGGGTTCTGCGAATGAGGTTGATTATTTGGTGCCGTTTAAATATCGTTAGAGTGGACAGACAGACAAATGTACAGAAAGACAGACAAATTTTTTTTTAATTGAAGCTCCCCGAGAAAGACTATCGTCTTTAAAAAAAGCAGTATCGCTTTGTTGTGGAATGACCGACAGCCACACGGAGGGTGCGAGTTGAAGTCTCATTCGATTCTCGTTGTTTTCGTATTTTGTTTCTAATCTTCGTGGAATAGCGAAGAAAGCAGACATGGTACCTCTAGTAGCGGCACAGTTGGTACTTCATCAGCTTCATGTAATACATAATGAAAAAACGAAGATATATACAGACGGATCATGCACAGAAGAAGCGTCAGCCTGTGCGGTCTCTATACCCGAAATTCAGAAAAAGAAGATGTTCAAATTATCGCACAAATCTTCATCGACGACAGCAGAATTGGTGGCTATCTTTGAAGCAGTTAAGCTTATCTGCGAGAATCCTGAGCCACGAAAATGGGTGATATGCACTGATAGCAAACCTGCTCTTCAGCTAATCAGAAATGTGAGATCACCTTACAAAAATGGTGAAATAGCACAATGTATCGCAGAAACTGTGGAATATGCCTTATTGCATGCAGGGTCACAACATCGTATTCCAATGGATACCCAGCCACATTGGAATAAAGGGAAATGAAGATGCTGATAGCCTTGCGAAGAAAGCATTGAAGGAAGGACGGGATTGCGCAATCCCTATGTCTGGGGCGGATATTCGACATTTTATATCGCAAGGAGCTAACCATTGTTCGACGGAGGAGTGGTTTGAGAGCCCTAAATCAAAGGAAACGGTACTTTATGAAGTTGATCCGCACAGAAAATTTTCCATAGGGACAGACCTCCTACGACACCTAGAGACATTGATTCACCGACTTAGATTGGAAGTAGCATACACAAACAGCTTCCTGCACAAGATACGTCGAGCCAACTCACCGGAATGCCATTGTGGTCATGCAGAGAAAATGTTCGCCATATTCTTTTGGAGTGCGTTAAATACGCGAATGAAAGAGAAAAATTAAAGAACAAATTAGCATGTTTGGACAGACGGCCCCTCTCAATAAAGAAACTACTTGGATCATGGCCTGAGATGCATCTCCAGAAAAAGGCAATGATCTTCCTTACAGACTTTTTAGTGGAGACCGGACTGGACAAGCGCCTATGACTGACAGCCAGAGATGGGTATTATATAAAATGTGGTCATGTATATACTGACATTAGATTAGTAAGGTGTGCGTGTAAGTAGTTTATGACTGCGTGAACTACGCGAAGAAAACTGTGTATTGGCATGATATGTATTGGCATGTATTGGCATGAACTGGTTTCAGTGTGCTGTTATGTTTTTTCTTTTCCGTATTATTAATTTTTGGGTACCGTTCTGTATTATTATTTTATTTTTCGCGGCAGAACTTTGTGATATGGTGTAGCCGAGGCAATAGGCACCTCAACCTCTCCACAGCAAAACAGTTAAAACAGAACAGAACAGAACAGAACAGCGGTTACGGACATCGGTGACAGTGGTGGCGGTGGGCGTCTGCGGCACCGTAAGTGGCGTTTTGAGCCATTTTATAACACTCTTTGATGTAATTTGTGAACACAGGGTGTCGTCAGTGCCAAAGTTGCGACAAACAAGCTTGCCTTCTTCACGGATACAGTTTGAGGGTTGCGTCTTCAATGTTGGAAGCTTGAAGAAGACCGGTCTGTTTGTCGGTACGCTGGCTCCAGCGACACCCTCTTCCTAAATTTTTCATATCTAGAATGCATGCACCTGCCATAATCACTAGGTATCTTGTGTTTGTACACCTTTGGCAGATGGTGTAAAATGATAATTGGCCGAACGTTTCTTTGTATACAGACACAAGGTACCCAAAGAGTGTCGAAAACAGCACCCTGGTAGTCGCTTGCTGGATTCCATG
Source organism: Rhipicephalus microplus (assembly GCF_043290135.1). Lineage (NCBI taxonomy): Eukaryota > Metazoa > Arthropoda > Arachnida > Ixodida > Ixodidae > Rhipicephalus > Rhipicephalus microplus. The sequence goes on along the minus strand of NC_134700.1, from coordinate 97,764,026 downwards.
CCGACCGGTTGTGCGCCCGCGCGCTCCGCGCGCATGCGATCTTCGGCGTCAGCGTAGCTCTGGCCGACTGGGCTCGCCCTACGTCACCTCCTGCCGCCGACGACCTTCGACGACAGTGTAGCTCTGACTTACTGGACTTGCTCTACGCCATCTACCGACGTCGACAAGAGATCTCGCAAGTGTGCCCAGTCCTCAGACTCCAGTGACCGTGTTTCCATCTTTCCTGTCTCTCCTATCCCCTCAGTTTGTTGTTGCTTCTTCTTCCTCTTTCCTACATCTTTACTCCTACCCTTTTTATCCCTCCTCACCCCCATCCCTTGTGAGCTACTGTGGCGGTGTCGCTCACTGAAGCAGACAATAGCGGGGCTCACTTTTCTCTTCCTTTCTCTCTCTTAAGAATCACTCACAAAACAGCATTCTGATACGCGTATTTTAGATATATTGCCCAGCGCTGACAGGAACTCTGTTGCCGTGCCGCATGGTAGTATTGGAGCGTGAGTTCAGATAAAGCACGGATCTATCACTGGGACATTCTTTCGAAAGGAAATTTAGACGCTGCATCGTTTCACAAGGATCGCCTATTGTGCGATACGCGTAATGCGTTGCTTGCAAGTAAAGTCGTCAGCAATGCATCACATGAGGCAAATAAATGAGATGGTCAAACCAACTGGCCAATAACCACCTTCTTATCTTAGCGCATCTGTTATATGCACTTGCAATAATAAGAGGGAGGCTGAATACACTCAATACACCCAAGGCCTTAGCGGCGGAAATAGCAGGCATGATGTCTTCATGGCAACACTGGAGGCTCTTCGACGGAGGAGATGAACGAAGCTTCACCACCACCGAGGCCTCAGGTAAACTTGCCTGTAAACATTGGTAAAAAAAAAGGAAAGAGAAAACACGGCTGATCCCTCTGTCACAAGAATCCGCATAACGCGAAGACCTTTGTCACTGTAACGGAGTGACCGGAAGTCAAAGGTAACAGAGCCTAATTAGTGCGGGCCTTCTATCCAGGCAAATGAAGCACGAGATACTCATTGACAAGAGGCATCTGGGAAACTATACAGCAAAGAGAACTGTGGTGGCGGGGACTTAATTGAATGAGTGGATCTCCAAGCTGGTGAGGAAGGAGGCTTGTGGACATTTGAGCACTTCCGGAATGAACTGATTCGGTATTTACCTATGGCGGTTGGACAAAACCACCGGACGATTAGAAAAGTGGGAGTGGTTAAATTCACACATCAAAGTCACTGCGTGCTTAGGGAATTCAAGAAAAAAACGCCAGACCTGAACGCTCGAGGGCATGATACCTTTGTTCCCAAAAATAACGTTCCATTAAAACGTTCATTTCGAACGTGCCGTATCTCGTCCCACAAGAGAGCCTGGTAGATCTTGAGGGCCACCACAGGGAGGAGTCGTTGTGTTCTGAACAGGTCTGTTTATTGGCGTGGTGGCCTATTCGGAGAAAAGAAACTTGAGTTTTTTGGCAGAAGCTACATTACTGTGTACCATAAACGGCGATGTCAACACAGCCACCCGCTGCTTCAGCAATTCGGGCGACAACGATAAACGATTCAGCGCTAACATGTCTTGCCCTCATCGCGTGGCGTGTACTTGTGCGTACACACGAATGCACCTAAAATGTTTCGTTCGCGTTGACTGTGTATACGGGCAGCCGTATACGACACAGTAATGTGTTCTTCGAATATGTCCAATTTTATGCCACGACTGTCACTTTTTATCAGAGACAGGCGCCTATTACACATATTACATCTCAGCGTATATTCGGAATGTGCACAACTATACAGCAACAGCACGCGCCCAAAGGACGATCGCAACATTGATAACATATATGAATGGCAAACAGAAAAAAAAGCATGCTCTAATGAATGACATGTCTCGGCATGAGTGGTATTTATGGCAAAATATCATTGCAGGCATTTCTTTAGCTGAAATACATGAGTGTAGTTGACAAAAAATAAATTACACAACGTGAGGTACATGAGTGGGATTCCGATTTCCTCGTAAAAAACCAACATTTTCTGCTGGCGAACTGCTGAAGTTGTGTAGTGGTGCCTGTATTACTGGCTAACAGTTAACGTGCATATGACAAATTTGGCTATGTGCTGGATAGTTCATGCTAAAATTGTCTATATTTATTTCTTCTGTTCTCAGGAAGTGGCTTACTGCTGGTGCATTATCTCAAGTTCTTAACATAGAAAATTGCGAGCCGTTTCATTCTATGCAGGTGCATGACCATCATAGCCTTGCCGTACACCAATGACGTTTTGTGCAAGATTCCCAATAATTGGAACTTGCGGTCCGTATCTTATACGCCTGTTACGCAGACACCGTGAACGGTGAATAAGCTGACTACGCTTACGGCTAACAACGGTGAGAGGTAGTTAGGAGTTGATAGCTGCATGGCAGACAGCTGCGAGAATCTCGTAATCATGGTTATTGCAAACCGAGCTAGGCAAGCACTGTTTACTCTGACGAACTGAGAAAGTGACAAGATGGCGGACAAGCTTCGCACCCGCCTTGTGCTGGCGCGAGTTAATCGGCAGCTTCGCATTAATTGCTTGAGGATTTTCGCGGCACGTGACGTGGAGAAACTTATGGAAAGGTATAGAATCGCCGGGGAAAGGCGAGCAACTAAAATTATTCCCGGTTCTCGGTCGGATTAGCAACAGAGAGTAATAATCGTTCATTGTTTGTGTCTGGCCGTCTCATGGAGTCGCAAATACTGCATACGTAAACGAAGGTTGAAGTAATCGATACACTACCGTGGAGGTGTAGAAAGGCTGTGCCGCTACACCAAACTTTGCGGTGATAGACCCAAAGGTTTTGCTGACCACATAATGAGCACGTGATTTCACCGGCTTGGTCAACGGAGCTAACTATGCACGTGGAACAATGGCAATCGGCGTTCGCGTTAGGTGTGGTGAATACTGTAAACCATGATTAGGCATAATCGCAGTCAGAGCTGCCCAAATCTGCCCTTGTGGCACGGATATTAGACAATCCGGAAAAGACGGCGGAAGTGGCGACACAGAAAATACAGCAAAAAGACCGAAGTTTATACCGTTCTGCTCAAGTAAAAAAAAATATCTTGAAAGGAGCATGCTGACAACTTAAGAGGGACTTCCGGAGAAATCTTTCTGTTCTGTTTTAGCTGGCTTACTGCAGATAGGTTGAGCTTTATATCACCTTGACTGCTTCATTTTTATAAGTTTTGAAGTTAAAAGAGAGAGAAAAAAGAAGTGGTCACCGACGAACAAAAAAGTGCACAAGTAAAGAAAGCACCTGGTAAACTGGAACTAATTGAAAATCACCAGGCCTGCTTGGAACACGCAGCACAGTCCCAACGAAAGCTTGAGGAGCGGCCTTTCGGAGCCTTTTCTAAAGTACTTTTGCGTAAATGCTGGAAGCACACTTGCTGGGTACCCACAACGCCATAAAAAATAATGATTTTCATGTAGTAGGCCGGCATTCAGGTTGCTACTCTACGTTTTTCTGCAGCGAAGGTGGTATTCGCCGAACACTTGCAATGAATTTAGTGCGAATTTTGTGTTTCATGCATGCAGTGGCTGACGACGATGAAGCATTACGCCTGAAGAGAGTATACGTGCCACGGCGAATATAGGTGATGTAGTGAAGAACAAGCTTTCGTAATGGGTTGGAGCATTGAACGACCCAATCGTTACGCAATGTGCATCCTGTGGCGCCTGGTGTTTCCTTTACTGTTTTAAAATGGTTTATTATACTCTTATTAACGCGATTCCTTTCGCGACATTCCACCTCCGCGGCAGTGTATCGAGCCTGCCGAAGACAAGTTTAGGCAAGTACGCGGTAAAATACTGGGCTTGCGCGCAGTGGACCATGGTTCGAATCTCACAATGTCCTTAAAGTTTCTTATTTCAGTTTTGCTTCTCTTATTTCATGCGATAGTGGTTGCGGACACCAGCGGCGGCGCTGGAGGCGGCCACCTATGGCACCGCGCGTGACTGCAGTGTTGTGATGTCAACCGAAACCTCTAGTTGATTTGGTGAAGCTGCAGAAAGAGTTAACAAGAGCGAGGGAGAAAAAGAAAAGCTCAGGGGATGGTTATAAAGGACATTACGCGAACATCCGATTGGCAAAAGATAGTTGGATGAAAATGATAGCACGAAAAAGCCTAATGCAGACGTGAAGAAAGCAACAGAAGAACGTGTTCTCAAGAGCGAACGATGGGCGGTTCAGAGATACGTTAGTTTTTAGCGCAGTACCAAGGTGTGATCTTCACTTGGTCACAGTAAACATCGGTTTCCCATTGTCAGCTGCAAAAATCACTGTGTAGTCATCCACCCTCTTTCTTCAAGGCTGAAGTCTGTCCCACGCTGCTATGGGTTGTGACCGCGCGGTACTCCCATCGTCACTCAGCTTTTTCTCTACAAGTTAATTTCAAAGCCGCTCTCGCTGTCTTTACAAGCATTTGTCGGCAGAAGCAACCTGGTTCCATTCAGCAGGCCTTTCTGGCGGTGTCTACGGATCTTTTGTATATGCGCCGTACAGAAAGGGCATGACACGCAAATTAGTCTCTTTTTCAAGTGAAGGGCGGCTCTTTGAGGGCCTTTTGCCAGAGAGAATTTGAAAAGCGTAGAGTGAGAAGAAAAGGAATTGGCGGCGGGTGAGGGTAGACCTCCTCTTACGTGTCCTCCGCGTGTTGCGTCATGCATTGGCACTTTCGCCTAGAGCGGGCACAAAAATAGAATATGCCGGTCAAAAGGAAGAATCGTAGGAAGGAGGAGGCTTCTCGCAAATAACAGGCCGCTGTACGGGGAACGTGACCACGCCGAGCATTCTGCCGCCGCTCCGTGAATAGTTTTGATTCAAAGGAAATGGCGTTCTGTGACGTCGCCCAGGCTCGGGCCGTATACATATACGCCTCTGTCCGTGTATGGAGCGCATTGAAGGCGAAGAAGAATAGAAACTTGTGGATCTGCCTGCAAAGGCGGGCGGGTGTATTGTATAAGAGGGAGGGGGGGGGGGTCTCTCTGGCCCCCGGCCCAGCAGCCTGCAATGGTCCTAAGCGTCGATCGCGCTGAAGGAACATGCATGTGCCTCCACCACCAGCCAGCTAGGGTTCTTTCTCATTTCTATATTTCTCTCGATTGGGGGGGGGGGTAGGTGGACGACGACGGCGGCTTTTTGCCGCGCGCCGGCGCGCGACTGGTGAGAGCGGCTGCCTTTTGTGGTGGCCGTATGAATGTCGCCATGCAGGAGGGAAGCAACCACTCTCCTCTTTCTCTAGTGCCTAGAGCCCCTGGCCTTTGTATACCTGGCTGAATGGCCAGGGCTCTCTACAAAAGGGCGCCACAATCCGCCGCCGCCACCGTCCACGCTTCAGAATGCGCGCGAGAGAGCAGCCACTCGGTCGGCCGAGCGCCCGACCGACAAAAAGTCGAAGTCTCGACGATGGCCGCCGGGCTCCCAGATGTCCCGGAGGCTACGTGAGCGCCGCCGTTCATGTCCTGGTATGGATGTCTTCAAGTGAAATGTGAGGAGTTACGGAATCCTGGGTGCGTGTGCCGCGGACAAGACCTTCCTCAGAGGCCACTGATGTCCGCCTGCCCCCTGCGAACCGTCGTACACTCGCAGCCTCACGTTTGACTCGAAAGCTTGGATAAGAAAATTAAGTTGCTGTGTGCAGTGGCGTTGGGGATGTGTGTCTGCATGTGTGCCAGTGGATTACAGCCCTTCCTTGGAGACGGATACCGTGTGGTAGAACCGAAGCTGAGACGCTCCTGAACCGGCCCTTGAAGTGTGGCGACTGCGCTTTTTGTCCTGTTGCTCACATACTGGTGGGGGATCGGCGCATCTACACAATGTCGCATATGTTATGGTTGTAATTCATCTGCCGTTTTCTGTTGTGTGTGGGATGGTGGTGTTTTCTAGTCGAGTTAGTGCTTTCACGACCATTCAGTGTTCAATTTGCACCCTTTTAACCCTTTAAGATTAACATAATACCTAAGCATCGGTGATGACAATTGTGTCAATGAGAAGACTGTAGCGAGTGGTAGTTATCATGCATCGCTTGGCCTAATTTATTGCTTATCGGATTCGTATATTTTCCAACTAACTATACAGACCTCGTCACTTTTTCGTTAGTTTTTGTTGTCCTTAATAATAGAAACAAACAGATCCAAAAAGGAAAAAACAACTTAGTTTAGATGATATACTGCACTTTCAGAAATCTTATGCTATAAGTTTTATTCTCATAAGTTAACTACTAGCCGAGAAAATCAAGTTTGAATTTTATTTTTAAAACTAGCGCCGAAATCCCTGCGTGTGACGTAACAAATCGCGAAATGTATATTTCGTATTTTCGCAACACTATGTGAAATGTTCCGAAACTTCGTGTGCTAAGTCTATGGCACCCACATATGACAATGCACACCATTTTTCTTGAGTACAAGCTCTGCAGGACCCACTATAGATGCCTTCAAAATTTACTACGTCACGACGCTTTGTGCGGGCATCTCATGGAGCCGTCCGCAATTTTATTTCTCACGCTTTATCACTTATCCAGAGTCATACCGTAATAACAGTGCTGTTTTCGGGATTGTAAAGTTATATTTGATGAATTCGCGAATTTTTTTTTCTGCTCTTTAGTGTCCCTTCAAAGATCTGCCTACGAATCAAGTGAAGTTCCTTTATTTCCTTAGTTTCAGGGGTGCAGGTGAGTTCCTTGGGCTTCTTGCTCATTACCAGAGTTCTTCTGATAATAATTTTCGTTGGACGATACAAGATAAATCTATCGCAAGGTGGTTGGTGAAATTACAATCACCACCGGGTGCCTGGATCTATCAGCGCTGTTTAAGAAGTAACAGTGAGTAAGCAATCGTATAAAATGTATATGCAAAGTATAAACTAACTCTCACGTGTGCACCAGTGACACTAGCGGGCGCTTCGGTCCGCTGACCGTTACCGCTAGGCAAGCAACCTGCCATATAAGTGGATTTTGGCCACACCTCTGTGTTACAAATACGTTGCATTAGCCTAAACGGAAGGCTTGGTATAAATAAAGGAAGGTAATCAGACATATGGTATTGGTTCACTGCCTTTTATGGGGAATGGGAAAGAGAGAGGTACGACCACAAACTATAGGTTATAACCATACGTGTACATAACCAGGTGGTGTAACGTGTGGCAGATGTTTTCTTACAGTCTGTTATGCGTAGACTCACATATTTCATGAACTCCAGCAGTGTAGATAAGACATTCTCCCTCCCTCCCCCCCCCCCCCTTCTTCCGATTTTTTTTCGAGTGCCCAGCTTTTAGGCCATGGTTCCTGCGTTGAGCAACATCACCTTCCCTGTTGCCATAGGTGGCATCCGGTAGACATGAAAATGAACCATTAGGCATAAAAATGAACCATTAGACACAAAAAATAGAAGTATAAAAAATTCCGCAGGATTGAATGGGATTTTAATAAGGGCCCTCTGCGTGGCAGTCGATTAGCCTATACTGCATAGCCACGCCGGCGCTTGAAACTTGTTCGCAGGAAAAAAAAGAAAACTATAGAGCAAGGATGAAGTACTACCAGCAAATAGATTATCGACAGTATCGATAGCTTTTTTCGAACGATCTATTGTGTAGGAAAACTATCAATATAACTACTGTCAATGAAAAATCGATAGTATTACCGACAGTGCAGTCAATCAGGGGTGCTGCTCTTTATTGTATAATCAATGGCGCTGTGAATGTTTCTGCTGTTGTTTTGCGGGGATATTGCCAAATAATTGGTGATATCCGACTATCAGCAGTACTCAGTTCGCTTATAGTTTATTCACAAGCAAAATGGCGAAACAAATTGGTGCCACAATCAATGCCAGAATATGTACATAAATAAATTCATATTCAAAGGTAACCAGTTACGCATCACAATTAAAACCTTAGCTTATGTATTGTTATATCCCAAGATGCAATATAAGTGTGCAGCCGTGCAGTTACGCTGCGTGTAACGACATTCTTGCTGCTAAAAAAGAACAGTCAAACTTGACTCTCATATCTCAACCAATCATTTTGCTGAAAGAACAAAAGCATGTCAACTATCTTGCCCTTAAGCCTGCTTCTCATGCTCCACAGTTAAATAAGATTTGACAAGGTGTTTGGAGTGCACCGATTATTTAGTTAATCCGGTAACATTGCCAAATCGAGAAGGATATTTTGATCTTTCGAAATTTATTGCTGTAACTTAACGCAACACCGAAACTTCAACAGCATTGCTTCGATGTCGAAAACTCATTTCTGCGCGTCTGAAAATTTCGCGAGAGGACGGCCCAGGCGTAGGGGACACCGTGGTTCCTACGTCTGGGCGTGATGCGTGATGGAGGCCAGGCCAGCTGACGTGGAGTATATGTCTGCCTGCCGACACGTGGTGACACGGAGAACGAAATTTCGACCATAGGGTGTTCTCTAACGTGCAGCGCCATTGAAGGGTACACGGAGTCACTTCCATTGAAATGTGACCGCCGAGACAGGTATTGAGCCCGCGACCTTCTGGGCAGCAGCCGCGCTCCATAACAACAGCTATAATATCTACGGTTTAAAGTCACAATACCACGATGTGATTATGAGAGGCGCCGCGGTGGAAGGATCCGGAATTAAGTTTCGACCATTTGGTGCTGTTTAACCTGCAAGGGCATCGCACAGTATACTCGGTCCTCTCTCTTTAAGCTTCCATAAAAATGTGATCACTGCGACCGGGATCGAATTTGTAACATTGAGGCCAGCATCCGAGCACCATAACTCTGCTCCCCCTTCCACGGTTAAGCGTAATGCTTGCCTAGCTGCATTTTTATCGACCGATATTCTCCTCGATTACCCTATATACCAAACAGTGGAAATACATTACCGCAGTTGCGTTCAGGGTGCCCTGGCGGGACCATCGGGAAATAAATAGCTGTGAAATAAGCTTGCAAAAAGTGATAAATAATATCGGTCATTTTGAAATGCGGCCTCTGTAGGAATCATCGCGCTGACAGCAGACATGAAAAGCAACGAACGCCTCGCACAGGAAGTTTATATGCCGGTGCGCATCTGGAGAGTGCGCTATATGGATCCGTGGTGCGCGCTTATGTTTGCCTTCCACGTTCTCACGGATCTACGACTCAATTAATGCAGTGAGACAATTGATCATCAACAATTCACCGCAACATTCAACACCATTAAAACGCAATCTAGCAAAGGTGGGGGATTACTGACAAAATCATGGTTATTTGCACTGATGTACCTCCGTACCAGTTCTAGGCAATAGAATCAGCGCTATAGGATAGCTAAACATCGCTTTGTATGTTTCAATGGGAGCTCATTAGCGCTGCCATGTAACACTATGAATAATTACCAATATCTTACGAATTAGACACTCAGTCGTTCGGTGTCACGTTAATTGCAACCAAAGAAAGCTAGTCAGAGAAGTAAGAGATAAATTGACGCTTTTAAATGCCAGAAGTGTTATATGGCTTCTTGAACGGATCACTAAAGTGAGCGACCAGCTTAGCGTTTGCGTACTCTAACCTGATACGGATGAAACTTAGAGTGTAATGAAGGCGCAACATTCAACCAATACCTTTGATTCTACAAGGTGTTTCCGCTAAAAATCATTAAGCAATTGAGCAAAATGAGATGCTGCTAAAGAAACCCGCGTATACATGCAACACATATAGTGCCAGAGAGAACAATGCCACCACAAAACAAATAAAACAGTCTGATATTTCGTGCGACTCTGGCCCGCGTGCAAACACAGGAGAAATACCAAAATAACTAGTGTGTCGCTGGCGGGGCTTGACAGAATCAGCGGGCCTTATTAAGGCAGGTGTGCAACGTAGCCGAAATTTTCCCGATAGAATTTTTAACGTTCGCGTACCATCATTCTCTAAGCACCTAAACCCTCCCCATCTCTCCTTTTCCCAGATGCCACGCTTATTCTGCCGAGATTCGACACTGCATCAGGAGGCGAAGTGTAACCATGCTGAATTGACTCCTGTTATAGCGACGAGGGGCAGGACTATAGATCACAGCGCCCCTAATTCACCATTCGTGTTGTTGTGTGGAGGTGCGCTTTGTCACGGTTACACCGGTAGTCCGTTCATAGTAAACACCATATAGTGTCAGAACCTCCCACCTCCCAGTTTCGCAGGAAGAAGCGTTGATCGCATCTGCCCACGAAGTTGGTTATTGCTACATCAATTACGTATATATATATATATATATATATATATATATATATATATATATATATATATATATATATATATATATATATATATATATATATATATATATATATATATATATATATATATATATATATATATATATATATATATATATATATATATATATATATATATATATATATATATATATATATAATGTCCTACAGCTTGTCATAACGTACCGCATAACGCCTGTTAAAGTAAGGCTTTGTGTAATTCATCGTGTTGTTGAATGATGTACTTGTATTGGACGACGCCGGCAGTCCAACTGGAGCAGGAGCCTTTCGCTTCCTGATGTATACGTGGGCTATATCAATAGTCATCGCCACGACGTGTTCACGTCCTACAGAGTGTTTTCTGTTCATTGCAGTATACAGGCCTGTCATAAGATTATATTGGACACAGTTTGGCTTATACGAAGATGCATTATGGCAAAGAAGCTTTTTCATATTCATTATTGAAGAAAGGAAATGTAATATTGATGGTAAAATATTTTCACGTGCGGAGGATAATTTACGGCTGAAATTTGTATCTGTATTGTAGCAGTTTCAAAAAAATTGCCCGCAGCTTCCCTCGGGGGAACACTGAGGAGGATGCGGAGCATATAATTGGTTAACGGGGTGTTAAAGTGCGACTTACTTGGGTCGATGGCTAAATTGGTTAACGTGGTTGTGAAATGGGGTGTTAAATTGCGACTTACTTGGGTCGATGGCTAAATTGGTTAACGTGGTTGTAGGAGGGGGTGTTAAATGAGTGAACACGTACACACGTATGCGAAAGGGCGGCGCTGGTCGAAGGGACGTCGATCATTGTGTTTGTGGATTCGTTGGAATTCATTTCACCGCGACCTTGGACGTCGACGCGCCGTACAAACCAACCGACGAGCGGCAACTGAGCGAGCGAGCACCGACCTTGAGTATATATACAGCTCGACGGCGCATGCACTGTCAGCTGCTGAATGTTCTCGAAGCGCGACGCCACATGCGCGTCCACTGGAGAATCAGGAGAATTGTAGATGTCGAACGCGGTGTGTAGAGGAGGAAGGGTGCACAGATGGTGGAGGAGTGAAGCACGCGCGGTGTGTAGAGGAGGAAGGGATGCACAGATGGTGGAAGAGTGGGCGACGGCGCGACGGCGCATGCGCGCGCGTCAGCTGTCGAATGTTCGAGAAGCGGTGCGGACGGCGCGGACGGCGCGGACGGCGCACTACAAGGCGCGAGTATAAGATGCTCCGCATCTAAAAGCAAGGACTGAAAATGTTTAGTATAAAGTGACTTTCAGCTACAATTGCGTTTTTTGCGCGGCATTTTGTTCTGCACAGGGAAGAGCGGATCACGTAGGATATTGTCTTGCGCACTTTGTGAGCACGCGATTACATTATCCAAATTAGACAGTACCTTAAGCCGTATATTTCAAGCCGTGGGTAACATCAGTGCCAATAGTTTCCAAAAGTATTCAAAACTATAGAGTGACGATAGGCAAAATGACCATTGTATAGGTGTTTGAAAAGCACATGCTCTTGCGATGCTTATACTGGTGCTATTAAGTTGAGTAGGAAGGTAATCACTTTCACGAGTTTAATTTTGTGTACAAACGGAAACGTGTAATTTGTCCGGAATTTGTAAGCAATTGAAATAGCTTATTCGCGGTGCTCGTGAAAACTAAACAATAGGAAAAGAAATGAGCGTCCTTTACTAGCGGAGGGGGAAATACTGCCACGCTTAGGAGCCACCAAAAAGAGCACAGACATCTTAATTAAGGGAAGTGGCACGTACTACGAAAGCTGGCTTGATTGAAAAGCTAATGTAACTTGCAAGGTACACCATTGAGAAAATAGGCGTATGTACGCCGTTATAGTACATTCATATGGCTGCCTTTATGAACCTTTTTGCAGTAGGAATGCCAGAACCTCCTGAGCATCAACCTATATACTCAACCGGCCGTCATGCTGCTCATCGTTCATATACTTGCAAAAAGAGGCCGGCGCATTTCGATGAACAGTAATTTTGATGCACTCAAACATATAGCTGAACGTACCTATGTAGTTTGATCCTTGTAAATGTTAAGGTTTAACGTTCCGAAACCACCATATATTTATACAGACCTCGTAGATGAAAATTCCGGAAACTTTGATCATCTGGGGTCAAAATTTCATGAGCCTAAGCATGCGCCTGACATGCGCCTAATTATAAGCACATGGGCCTGAAGCGTTTTCGCCTCCATCGGCAGCCGCCGCGGCCGGGATTCGATCCCGCAACCTGTGGGTCAGCAGCCGAGTACCTTAGCCACTAGACCACTGTGGCGTAGCCTTTGTTCCTTCTATCAGGGAGCACAAGCCTATCATAGTACATTCTATACTTTTGGTTTCTATCTGACAACTCATACGTTATTAAGCCCGCATCGAGAAATCGCATGAGAGCTGCATGCCAGTAGCAGCCATCATGCTGCAATGGCTTAAACTTGCTTAAGCGCTGTCACAATCCATCACAAACGTGCGATGACTCTGAAGGCTCGTCATGCGCCTAATGTAACAGCGTGCAGTCTGCTTGCCTTGGTTTACAGTGACGCATTGCATGCAGTAGCGGCAACTCACAGAGGACCTTCGCTTACGTAAAGCCCACGCCGTAACTTGGTTGTTTGGTATACAAGTGCTGATTGGTAAACTTTCATTGACCTTAAATCCGCAATACTGTAGTTTACGAAAATTACCAAGTTGTGATACTTGACCTTCCCTAGTCGACTGTAGTACGGCGTAGTGGGCAGTGAATAGAGATGTCGATCCCCGTACCACAACATTGCCTGAATTCGCCGTAGGGCTAATCGCGGCACGTATTTTTCCTCGAGTTATATTGTATCTGCAGTATCCATATGAGGGGGCCGTACATTGTCGAGTGCGGCCGATTCGACGTTCTCCGAGATGTTTCAAACGCGACCAGTATGCGTGCCCAGGGAACATGCTGCTCATGACCGAGTGAATGCGGTACAGGTCGGGGCCACTGCGCGGTCGCCACCTGTCACACAAGTCGCGCAGTGCTGTCGCGATCCATTAGCACTGGTGCTCTGCGTGTGCTCGCGCGTGGCAGGGGCAGGCCGAAAGAGACGCCGGCCACACGGGCCAGGCTTGTGTGGCTGCGTTCTGTCGCTGAACCTTACCGCCATTTTGCCACTAATGATGCAATGCGTCCCCGCTCCCACAGTGCTGCTGCGGCAGGGCTCCACTTGCCCGTGGCAATGACTCCCGCGGGCCGTCACCTGCATGCCGTGTCGCAGGAATCGGCGCATTCCTCGACATTCGCTCCGCCAGACCTGTTTGGATGTGTCGATGCACGTTTCTGCTTATGGATGCACCTGAATGTTTATACGTGATCATGCACTGGTATAACAGCAAGAATGCATGTAGAGCATGTGCTTGTGCTTCTTCAACAACGTGAACTTATTCGGCTTAAACATCTTAAAAAACGCATATTATGACTCCAAAAAGAGAAGATATAAGCAGAAACTGCAGCGCCACAGCACTTCAATCTTTTCTTGACTTGTTAGTGCTTTATTTTACACCGTTTTCAAAAACAAATGTTTAGGAAATATTACCAACTATAGCTCAGACTAGTATGCTGTACGTTTATTTTACGGGCTTAGATTTTATTGGAGTGCCTTCGTGGGCTTCATACGCCTTTTCATTGAAAAGAAGTCTGTACACGTGTGAGCTCACATTCGTGTATGACGGAGTGATATGGCGAGTGTTGGAAATATATAACGTTATCTGTGTATACTGCATGAGAGAAAACAAGGATTGCAAGTAGATGGCGAAATACGCAGTGCCACCTGTGTTCACTACATTGATCATGAATCTCCGAATGGCCCAATCGTCTACTTTGGTGCCTCGTGACGCGTGCGCAAATCTGCACGTGCATGCGTTTCTCTACCTGATCTATGCATATGCGGCATATCAAAATTATATTCAATAAGAACCAGACAAAGAGAAAGCACCCGTTTCTGGGCAGGCTGTTATCGTTTGTTTGTTTGTAGCCTAGAATCCATGGCTCATACCCACTCTGGGGGATTGCATGGCCAAGAGAATCAATATATAGTCTCATATGGACGATAACTGCACTATTGCTTACAACAAAAAAAAAAGGGGGGGGGGTTGTAGAGTGAAGACAGTATATTAAAAAAAATAAAGAAACCAAAGATTCAGATAGTGAGAAAAAAAATAAACAAGAAAGTAGACACTAATAGCTATACCTTGATTTTCGGAGCCGACCAGACAGCTGGTTCTGCCAAACCCCATTAATTTGGTATGTCGTGGATTTATCCACATTTGAAAATTACTTCTCGACCCGCTATTTTTTTTTCTGAGTATCTGTTAACATAGGCTTTATGTTGAAAAACGTTTAGAGTCTTGAATAAAATTACACACCGCATCGAATGCATCTCTGTGGCAATTTCCCAAAACAGAGGCACCAAAATTTCGAACATTTTCTGTAGGTAAATTTAAACCTAGCTTCGCAAACGGAATATCTAGAAGTCTTTTACTAATCACTGCATAGTTCCGACATGAGCCAAAATAATGTTCAATAGTTTCTGATTCTTAGCAAAACAGACAAAAGGCGGAAGTGTCAGACCCTGCAGCTTTGTGTAAATAAAAATTTAATGGGGGACACGGCACCGGAATATGGAGATGATAATTTCAAGTTTTTTTGACGGACACCACTGGGGCTTTTCGTGGAAATTTGAGGTGCTGATAATCTGTCCATTGTGTGATATTTTCTGCACTGTCTGTAAAAATAACGAATTTTCTATATAGAACCCCTGATAAGTAATCTAACTCAGGAAGTACTGAAATTACTGGTCCATCAAGTGATGCTCGTGCCAAAGCATCTGCCAATTCATTTATTTGTAATCCGCAGTGACCTTGGACCCACGCTAATTTCAGGAGCTTGAAATGCGGCGGTGCTAATGTGTGGAACGCTGCTGGGGCACGAGATTGTTCTGAGGTTGTCAGAGCTGCACACAGCGAAAGTGAGTCTGTTAGGATGATTGCACTGGTCTCGGTCGTAGAAATTTTTCGAAGAGCTAAAATAATAGCTACTAGCTCAGCTTCAAATATAGGAGTGAAATCTGGAAGTCTCACTGAAAAAGACCAGCCGAGGAAATCAGACGCAATTCCTACGTCTGCTTTTTATAAATTCTCTAACCTCGTTGTCTTCGTACCACCAGAGCCACTCTTGACCATATCCTATGAGAATGTCCAGATTAGTTAGAAATGCTGGAGTCGCGGCCTCTAATGAAGACCATCGGGCGCGTTGGCGTACTGCGCTGCTCAGTTCGGGCCTGGACAAGCAACTTTGGGCGATCCAGCAGGACAAGGAAGCTGCCGGGACACACGGTCTCTCCGTTGGCGCCTAGGTGGGAGCCCATCCCAGCAATCTGCCGGAAATAATTAAAGTCTACATCTCTCTCTCGCTTTTTAGGGGCGAAGCTCCTTAGGGCGTGGGCTGTGCGTCCCCTGTAGCCTGTATGTAGCCACCTCTAGTTTAGTTCTTGCAGTGTTCACTAGATGGCGGTACCGTCCCCTGTATGTAGCCACCTCTAGTTTAGTTCTTGCAGTGTTCACTAGATGGCGGTACCGTCTCCTGTATGTAGCCACCTCTCGTTTAGTTCTTATAGTGTTTACTAGATGGTGGTACTTGTAGCTGACGATGAAAAGATGCAAGATGTTATAAACTAGAAAGCGGTACTTGTAGTTGATGAAAGACGCGAGATCTTATAAAATAGGAATGATGTCACATATGGCGCGTGTCATTGGTTGAAGGCAATCGTTCGATTTAGTGCGGCGACGTACGCTAGCGGGAGCGTTGTAATAAAATCCGTTCGCTGTTGGCGCGCGCTCGGAGTCGCCGGATGGATAAGGCTGCACAGCGGAGAGCGCAAGGCGGCAGCAGCGCGCGCTCGCAGACAGAATCCCGATGTGCGAGCGCGCGAGGCAAGGGACATCGCAAGCCATCCATCGTCTAAGAACAAATAAAAGTTGATTTGTGTATATACACACACAGCGTTTCTCACGTCTTTACATGATGATCGACTGGGCAAATTACACGGAAGATTCACAGTTTACCGATGAATCCCTCCGGAGCTTCGCCCATTCATCATCATTCACCCCGTGAATATGCCGTAATTTTTTTCGTCTTCTCGTGCTGGTTGCACATACGGCCCAAGCTCCGCTGCTGCTAATCATCACCGCAAGATGTATATGCACACTCGCATAGCCTTCTTTCTCCTATCATCACACTGCGCACTATCGCTATCGTAAGCTTGTGTCCTTTGCAGCAACTGTAGCACATCAAAACATTGTCCATGGGGGTGCGTGCGCGTCCGTCGCTCGTCATTGCTACTCGTGACTTTAAATTGAAGAAACGAAATGGTGGACATGATGATAATGCCTACGCAGTACAACTTATACTTGTGTACAACTTATACTACGCAGTATGTACTTATACTGTGACGAACAAACATGAGCTGCGCCGAAGGCTTTGCGGTCATGTCATTTTATGAATACGGGACACATGTGCCGGCAAACTCTAACTTTTTTCCACTTATTTCTTATTCAAAATAGACTACTCTGCGCTCTAAATCGTTACCCCCTTTTTCTAACCCCCCCCCCCCCAAAAAAAAATAACACCTGACAGGCTTGTCAGTATATAGAATCGTCACAAATTTCGGGCCAATTTCTGCCAACCGGGCCTCGTCAAATGTGAGGCCCACGGGGCGGCTATAAACCCTCCCATAGTAGAGTACCTTGTAAAGTCGTCGCTCTCTTTTTCTACACATATCCCGGCTGCGGCGGCTGCATTTCCGATGGAGGAGGAAGGGCTGTATATCGGCCCGTGTCCTCAGATTTGGGTGCACGTTAAAGAATCCCAGGTGGTCGAAATTTCCGGAGCCCTCCACTATGGCATCTCTCTTAATCATATGGTGGTTTTGAGACGTTCAACCCCGCATATCAAATCAAAAAGTAAGGGAAACATATTGTTAACCTGATATCTATGTATGTTAAGTTGGTGACGATATAGCGTAAACTTCATTCAGTTATCATGGCATCGGAAAGTTGTAGGTTGTTACACAAGCGCTGATGACACGTGCAGGGGTACAGAGATTGCTTTTTTTTCGCCGTAATATTGCTTTGCAGATGCGGGTATTTTACTATATGAATGCGAGGGAATTTAGTACATTGCTGATTGTTCATATTATCAGTGCAATAAATGCTCACAGTGCAATTCATACACCCATCCGAACAACTTTGCTTTATATGCAAACAAAAGTGGGTGATGAAGCCTGCAGAAACGCGTGTTGCGAAATAAATTTTCATAGTAACAACACATCATGAAATTGGGAGGGCTCCCGCCTGACCAAAGAATTTTGTTGTCCGAAATTTCTACCAATTTACTGTTTTCAACAGCGCAACAAATCCGCAACATATTTTTAAAGAATCAACTCAAGATATTTGATAAAGTGACTGGGATATTTGGCGTAAAATAACGTACGTGACAGTGAGCAGGATTATATATACCTATTATGCATGTAATGGCCTCTATGAAAGTTTTTGCTTTGAGCGATATCAAAGACTATGCATTTCTGATATTGCCGAAGTGCATCAATCTGTCCTGAGACACAGACCACATGCATGGTTACAGAGGTTATGTTGTCCACCTTCAAATTTTAAATTCGTGGGTTCGACCCCTGTTTTGGCGGTTGTATTTCGTTGTAGGTGAGATGATGGAAGCCTGTGTACTTGGGGATAAATGCTCGTTAAATAACACCACATGGTCGAAATTTTCGGAGACTTCCTCACGGCGTGCCTGATGATCAACTTACTGCTTTGGCACGCAAATCTTCCAAAATTATCATTGTTCCACTGTGCGACGCGTGAACTCATCTGAAGTTACGATAATCGTCACACTTATAGCAATGTTATGAGTATTAAAGAAAAATAGTCTGCGTCTGCCCATAAAAACAAATTTAACTAAAACAACTAAAGCTATCATTTGGTTCATATAATGTTCGCGACGTTTTGTTTGTTGCATAAGTGAGAATTCGAAGGCCCGGTCACCCATGGCAACCGGGGCGTCCCTGCAAACATCGCTGCCATCCTGAGGTGGCGCTGAATGGCGCGTTGCCAATCAAGAGCAACCAATCACGGCGCGCGTTGGTCCACACTCGCAGCACGTCCCCTTAATCTTCATTACACCCAAGCCGCATGCATAATTTATCGGACCGCATATAGGAGCGGCGTTCAGCCTAAATGACTAGACAAGATATCAGTGCCAGTTTACTTCTGCAGACGCGCACATCACGCAGCCCTTAAAACCACAAATTTGCTCTATTATCGTTAATGACATCAGACCGATCTTCTCATCGCTATGATGTAGCACTAATCACCTCGCGAATAGCAAGGATGCCCTAAGCATTATGACGGGGGGGGGGGGGATTTAGAACATCTCGAAGACGACGTCATGAGGCAATCACTTAGCCTCTGAGTATAGACTGCCGTTACGCTTTATCGTCACTGCAGTGTACGTACTTGGCTCGCACCGATGCCTGCCGGCTCGTCTTTAGATCATTTATCAGTGCTAGAGTAAACATAATAGAAAAAAAGCCATACAAATGAGCTTAACTGCCTCGCGGATCAGTTGCCTTACCAATGAGGCTTATCAGTAAGGCTTAGCTCGCTGCCGCAGCACCGACTCGCTGACAAAAGGCGCGGGCGATTCGTGCTAACGGCTATCGGGCTCCAAGCTCGCTCGCGGCCTAGTCGCCGCACGCATACAGCGACCCGTCGCCGATGGATATTCATTAGCCACAGCGCTTGCGTCGTTAGTTCGCGTGCTCGTGCACTCCTGGTTCTGGGTCGTGCTGGAAGCGAGAAGAAACGGTGCACCCACCACGAGGTCATTAATTGAGAGATAAGCTCACGCGTTAAAACCGAAGAGAACAAAAGAAGATGAAAGCGTACGAGGGGCGGTTCGTCGCAATGAAAAATTAAGCGGAAGGGAAAGAAAGGACCGATATTAATCGGCTCGCTACCGCTGCAGACAGCCACAGTCGCCGGTTTCGCAAACGCACCACGTAACGTAGAAGTGCGCGGCTGGCTCGACTTTCTGCGTTTTCAGTGAAAGGCGAAGAAAGTAAGGGCTAATCGTTCTGCTTTGTTGTAGTAGTTTTTCTCCAACTTTTTACGTGCAGAAAGCACGGCTGAGTCGGGCAGCCTTTATGCAATGCGGCAGATATATGAGGCTCGCATTGCGAATCCCCCCATGCCGCATCAAAGGCGACACCATAAGAGGAAGTTTAGAGGAGGAAAGCCGCGAATGTCGGCCGGAGGCAAGGGTCGCCACGAGGCTCAGTCGGCGGTTCGCTAATTAGAAGCGTGGACGTTCCCGAACAAAAGGCGGTCCTGTTTGTCTTTTGCCGATTGGCTGCTGACCGGTGGACCCCGCGCGACAGTCGT
The DNA here is from genome assembly GCF_043290135.1 of Rhipicephalus microplus. Lineage (NCBI taxonomy): Eukaryota > Metazoa > Arthropoda > Arachnida > Ixodida > Ixodidae > Rhipicephalus > Rhipicephalus microplus. Next base: position 97,744,256 of record NC_134700.1, on the reverse strand, counting down.
TAGCGCTGAGCGGGCGACGCAAGAGGAGGCGGAAGGTTCTTTTCGCGTGGAGAGGGTGTCTGCACGTGAGGTGGAGAGGGACATTGTGTGCCTCGCCGCTCGTGTGTGATATATAACAGGCAGCGCGGTATGTACGTGCACGAAGCTCGCCCTGCCTGTTTCCTGCTCTCGAAGCCTCGGCATGCACCCCTTCTTTCTTTTTTTTTTCTGCCCCTATAGTTGTCCCCTGCTGTCCCCTCCTCCCCGACGGTCGTCCGTTATATTAACACTCTCCGACAGGCGCATTCCAACCTTCTCTCCCTCTCTTTTGCGTATGCGTGGTGCACGCTCAAACGCGTAGTCGCGGGACGCGAAGGTGGGAAGGAAGCAACCAAGGCTCTCTATATACGCCCACAAGCACCAGCGAGACTTTCTTTGCGAGGTTGGCGCGGAACAAAGTTTCTAGGCGCTAAGTTCGGTCCCTCAAATTAGTATCCCCTCACCCTCAAGTTTTACCCTTTTAGTCAGCTCTCATCCTACCACTGCGCGGCGATTGATTCGTTAATTGTATGTGCGTACTCATAGGCGTACAATCCCGCTATTGAAAAAAGAATAATACACGCATATAACAATTTGCGTCGCTAGTAGTAAGAGGTGTTGCTTTCCTGCGCTATGAGACGTGCGAGTGTTTGCCTATATAGCATGTTTGATAGAGGCGATACGTGACTCTCTCCTCCCCCCGGTTATCCCATCACTTTCGCCCTAATGGGGTGGGGAATAGTAAAGACCTTCTTTTGTTTTTGCGGCAGGCGCCATCAATGCCGTAGCTAAGCGTCTGTAATGATATGTCGCCCCTTCGCTGTGGCGTCACTGCCAGTGAAGCCACTATAGGCGCTTGGGTTGTGCCTGTCTCATGAGGCCTGGCTTGTGCCAAACGGGCCTCGTACAGGCAATGAGCCAATGATCCGCATCTGTGCGTTGAGTTTTGGCGCTAGCATGGGAACGTCGTTACGACTAACGTCAGACGCGATAGACACGTGGATAGATTCCCTATCAACGTGTCAAGTTCATTCCCACAAGGCTGCTGTTGATTAGGAGAACTAAAGGGGTGTTTATACATGATGCGTCGGCCGTATCATTAACACGGAACCTTTTGAATATAATTTGCAGCTTGCATTACTCGTGTGTTGGTGGTGCGGGGTAAAGGTGAACGTACTGGAAATAATAATATTAGTGTGAGCGTTTGTTACTTACATCGTTCTCATGCCTGCATGATCACAATCACCATCATCTGCTTGTCTCTTTGTCCTTGTTGCCACTCTCGGTCCTCATCATCGTCATCGTCTGTGTACTGGCTCTGCCTGTTCATAATATCTGCGGTTTTTTTTTTGGAGACTGGTGCGTGCTCGGCCAGCGCGAAGCAGACAAGGAAGGAGGGCAGAATAAGAACAACCGCCGTGGAATACAGGCGTTGTCTCTTTGTTTTGTCTTCTTAAGTTACAATGGCGCAGTCAACGAAGATGAAGTTTCACGTCCGGGCTTCCTTCTCCACGGGACCCGACAACGTGTAGCCGTGGTAAGCGCAGCTTGGGGATGGCGTGAAGGCCTCCTCGGCACCTCCTCACCTGCCACCACTGCCACCACTGTTAGGAGACCGTGTCTAGGCCTCCTCGGTGGCTCCACACCACTGCGGTCGTACCAGTTCACGGCGAGGCATGCCTGCCACGCGACCTAAGCATTGTATCCCGCTTGCTGCCGTGAGCCCCGGGACTACCGCGGATTCCGCGCAATACGCCCATGCATCATCAGGCAACCCACCCTACAACGGCGCAGAGCTCTTCGGTGTACTCACGCAGCTATCACAGCAACTGGGCAGTTTGGCAACAGAATAATACATACTAACACTTACATAAATCTGCACACTCTTCACCTGATCTACGCCACGACGTACAGAGATAAATGCCCGTGGTGTGGAGCCACCCCAACACTCTTTCGCATCACGTGGGAGTGTGCAGAGCAAGACGAAGAACATGACTCCAATGCACATGGGAGGAATGGGAGGCACTGATGTCTAGCCCAGCCCGGTGGATCAGCTACGATTGATTCACAGAGCTGAACGGATGGCTCGCGCCAGTGGGGTCCTGGAATAGAGGCACCACCCTGCCGGACAGACTTCGCTCTCCACTCTGTATATTCCTCGGGGCACTGGAGTTCTAGCCTGTCTGGAATATGTACATAAACTTTTCTACTACTACTACTACTTGGATCTATTGAACTTGAGGGGCTAACCTGCCATTTTGCCATCACCGGCTATTTGATCGGTACCGGAATTCGACGGGTTTCAAAACGATGTCTACGGGTGGATTGAGACCGCCAACCCGCTCGGAGCCCTCCATGCCTGGCCGGAAGATCAAATATGGGTAATTGCCATTGACCACCTTCGCGGTGCCGTTAAGGCATGACGTGACCACGAAGGCGTCCGGCAGCGATCCTGGTCGGAATGTTGCGCCAAGTTGACTAGTCTCTTTCATCCAAATTTTGATTCCGATGACACCTTGTCTGCCAGTGGACTATACGCATTGCGATTACGAGCTCCCCCCACTTCGAAGATGCAGCGCGAGTGTCCACAAACCTGTTCTCCATCGGAGGTCGAGCTCATGAGGAACACCGCCTTCATGGTCCATCGATTCCCTTGAATCCCAAGACAGAGAGCTCCCCTGGCTGCTCTACAAAAGATTTTGGATGCGAGTGCACCACACCGATGCTCGTCGAAGTCTTGGCGCCGGCATCCAACACCACGTCACAGAGAGAGGCCGAAAGCATTCCCCAGCCAGAGCAGTTAGAGGAGCGGACCCCAGATTCGCCTTCTCGGGGAGGGACGCAGGTGGCAGTCCCGCTCCTGCTTGGCAGGTCTCTAGATGAGGCAACAAAGGAACATGTGGCTTCCATCGCCATTCTCATGACGCACTGAAGCCGCTTGCTGTCTAGGAAACACGACCACGTTCCGCTGAGCGAGACGGTTCAAAAGGGCGAGCGCGAGGAAATTTCCAAGGAGCTAATAACACGGCCCGCCGTCGTGCATTACGAGCACTACTATTCACGAAGATATAGTGTGACTGCGTAAAATGTGTTCTCAGTTTTCCCACACTTACGAGTCCATGGTCTCTCTTACGAAGCACCTGATCTTCCTCGGCCAGTTTTTGCCAACAATACAAATGTGATTGTATTCTCGAAAGTAGAAAAATTGGGAGATCCCACGTACAGTGGGAATCGATGATATGCGAAGCACGAATGAGAAATGTAGATATGTCACTTAAAAATCAGCACAACTTTACGAGGTGGAAGTAAATGATGCTGTATATGACTTCCGTGTCATGATTATCATGCTTGGGTGTGTCGTTTACCTTCGTCATCTGTTCATGTCACGTGATACCAAATTTAGTATATGTGGAGCTAGCAAAACGGCCGCGAGCACGCTGTGAGCGTGCTATGTTGTCATGTTCTTACATGACACGCGTGTCAGGATTATCAAATTTGCACCCTTCATATATTTCGGCATTCATTGACGTCACGTAACTTCGATTTTGGTACACGTGGAGCTAGCAAAACGGCCACGAGCGCACCACAAAGGACCCAATATACTCCAATGTAGCGTTGACACGCGCGCACGCTGGGCACAGTGACGCTACGTTAGCGAAACGCGAGCACTCTATATACGCCAGGCACGACCATGCAGCGTCCATCGGCGCAGCCCGGCTGAAACCGGCGCGAAATGCGACATGCTGCATTTCGTGCCAATGCGTTACCCAGACAACACTGCGTCGCTCTCTTTTCGTGACAGAGGGACGTCGGATGCGTTGAAATGCGCATGCGTCAAAGCAACGCACCGCGGCACCTGGCGTGGCAATGCCGGCGGGATGCGACGAAATGAACGCCGGTTAGCACGCGCACAACGTCACGTCGAAAGGTATTGGTGCCTTGACTGCGGCATGTAGTCGTGTTCTCACATGACACGCATCTCATGATTATCATGTTTGCACCAGTCAAATATCTTCGTTATCCATTGGGGTCCCGTAATATCAAATTTGGCTTATTTGAAGCTAGTGAAATGGCCGCGAGCGCATCATCAGTGTGGCATGTAATCATGCTGTTACATGTCAAGCATGTATCATATTTAGATGTGTCATTTACCTATGTCCTCCGTTCGCGTCACGTAATACCGAGTTTGATATAAGTTTGGTATATGTTTGCACCAGTATCATACCTTCGTCATCTATTCACGTCCCGTAATACCCAACTTGGTATAAGTGAAGCTAGCGAAACGGCCCCCAGCGCATCATGAGCGTGGCATGTAGTCAATGTTGTCATGTTGTTACATGACACGCAGCTAATTATTATCGTGTTTGCACCAGTCATATACCTTCGTCACCCAATCACGTTCTGTAATACCAAGTTTGGTATATGTGACGCTAGCGAAACGGCCGCGAGCGCATCATAAAGTGACATGTAGTCATGTTGTTACATGACACGCATGTTATGATTTTCATGTTAGGGTCATTCGCTTGTGCTCGCCATGCAATCATGCCATGCCATGTCAGCTTCGCCACATATCATGTGAATGAAACCACTGCAAGAGCGTCAGGACCACAAAATGTAAATCATGACATTTATAAGATACATGTCATGATTTTCCCGTTATGACTAGTCAAATATGTTCTTCATACAGTCATGTTATGCCATACTAAGTTTGGTTTTGATACCATTGTCGAAACGGCGAGAAGAGCTTATGGTCGTAGGTGGCTAGATAGATAGATAACAGATACGCTCAAAGTCGCCGAAGTTCGCTAAGAAATGCTTGGCATTTAAAAGACGCAGGTAGCAGCAGCTGGCAGACACTGATGCCTCCTCGCATGCTGTGCCGGCTCTCTTCTCCGAGCGTGCCGCCTTCACCCACACCCCCACGGCACAGTCAAAGCCAACCACTTGAAGCAGCCTATCAGATCAAGTCGCTGCGCAGCCGGGAGCGTTCGGCACGAGGCTCCCTTCCTGAGAAATTTGAGGGTTTTAGAGCGCTAGGCAACACGGACACCTTAAACGCGTGTCTAACCAACTAGCCAGAAGATGTGTATTTATGGACTCCCGAAACCATCCAGCTCGCAACAGCCAAGGCTGTCCACCAGAGGAATCTCTGGCGCTTCTTGAAACAAAGTCGCTCCGTGAATGAAACCGCCCGACACCCAACAGTCAATGTCACCCATCAGAGCAGATTTCTCAGCTTCCTTACACTGTCGCATCGTGGCCGAGTGTAAGGAACCAAGAGTGGTGCTTGGAGTCTGGCACGTGCAAGCCACAAGCGTGTTTTCTATTCGCACTCTAGCTAAAGCCCTGCTTTTCAGAACAAAGCAATGATGAGGGGTATTTACAAAGGAAAAGAGGAAGCGTATGAACAATGCTTACACTAATTTTGACGCACGCCGAAGTGGCTAGCCTGGCCGTGACTTATACTGTGGACAGATGTTGAACGAAGGGTTTCAGGCACGAATCGTGCACAACCTCTGGACCACGGAAGCGACGGTCAGGTGGAAGGTTAACGGGAGAGACGCGATAGTTTACAGGGGATGTTTGCTTAATGGCTGTGTAAGGTCGAAGTAATCGCGTCTGGAACTTGTCACACAATATGGGAACGCGAGTAGAAGTCGAGAGGAGCCCATCGTCACCAGCGCGGAAAGAGACGATCCGATTAGAGATGCTGTACCACTGCTTGCGTTCGCGTTGACTGGCTTTTGTAGTGAGCCGAGCAAGTTTCCGACATTTGTGAAGTCTCGAGACGAATTCTTCTGGAGTAGTTGAAGTATCGGTAGTAGTGCGTGGGATAGAAGCGTCCATGGTGTATGTCACCGAACGGCCATGAACGAGGTTTCTAGAAGGGTGAGTACCCAGCAGTAGTACGTTGGACGGCGGTATTATGCATTGAGTCCACGATGGAAAAGTAGCGACGTTGACTTCGATAATTTGTGCCAAGACATTCCAAGCGAAACCAGATCAATACTAAAGCATGTGAAACCAATGCCTCCTAGAAATATTATGCCTGGAACGTGAGCCGCGAACGCTCCGCCCTACCCTCGAATTTTACCCTCCTCCTCCGGTACGAAGCACTGCAAGTACAGCACTGCTTTCACAGTTGCCTCCGAGCAGCTGTGATGTCACGTGACAGAGCGGTGCGGTAATGTCACGTGACTGAGCGGTACGGAGGCGAGCGGTCCCATGCGGTGGATGGTCGCAACACGCGACAGGAGGCATGGCCTCCGAGATTTTGTGCTGGCAGGAAGCTCCCAATCGGAAAGAGAGCGACGTTCCAGGCATAGTTTTTCTAGGAGGCGTTGCGTGAAACGCATCATATCTGAGGCTTGATTCATCCAGCCTTGCCCCTTAAGCGCTTGTAACACACGGTTCAGCAACTGGTGCTTCTTGCAGTGGAGTAGCTTAAGAGGGAAGGGGCCCTTAAAAAAATCCTATATATGGACTTATATAAAAATCCCCATATATGGCTACATCAGGAATTGGGGATATCTGGCCCATATATGGAATCCCCATATATGGGCCGTATATAACCTGATATGTCCAAATCCTGATATAGCCATATATAGGCCTTATATCCCCATATATGGGTGCTGCTGTATATGGCCATATATGGCTATATATAGAAGCATCCATATAAGGTCTTATACGGATGCTTTCATATATGGCCTTATATGGATACTTTTATATAAAGCCATTCAAATGATTCATCTATATTAGTTCAGCCTGTGTCACCGGCAAAAAATATAGCTGCTCAAATCATTCTTCAGCTAGAAATATACCTGTTTGTTGAAAGGTCTGCATGCAGTCACTATCATCTCCAAAATAAAGGCAGTACATACCCCCTGAACATTCTTGTTCAATTAAGTTATCCTCATTATATCTCAAGTTATTCTCAACAACTATTTGCTAGAATGTAACTTGGCATCATATTTAAAGTTTGTGGTGGGCACATGTCACTGTTAGTCCACTTTTCCTGAAGAGATACATTCTTTGTGCTTAAATTTATTGCTTACTTATCGACACTTTTTTATTTATCTATTTATTTCGTTACCCACAGCACCAATTGGCATTACATTGGGGGAGCATTTACGAAAAGTAGAATACAAAAAATACATAGCCAGCCCAACAAATAATTAAAGTCACCTGAATCACAATCTGCAAGAGAAATTCATATATAAATCGGAACATGTTCTAACATATAAATCGGAACAATTCTAACATGAAATAAAACAAATATTTGGGAGTGTAGAGGCAATGCTAGAAGGCAGCTGGTTTCATCTTGTAATTTTTTTGTAAAAATTATTGTGAAACACGTCAGTCTTGCATGCGATTATTCTTATCTTGAACCTATGGTCAACACGGTCTGAGAAATAGTACAGTGCAAGTAAATATTCCGCTTTATTGATTCCGACTTGACAAAAATACATAGCATAAAAGAACCCAATTTGAGTTTCGTAAAGATATTTTTCACAGTGTGTTATGTTTAAAACTTTTCTCGCGTGTCAATGGAGCGTCCATAGTCAGTCAAAACGAAATATTGACTTGCTATTGACCGTATGAACTGCGTGTGCATTGAATAACTTAAATGAGTTGATAATCAACTTTTAAGGAGTTCGGTCGAAAGTGATTGGTATGCAAGCTTGTTATGTACAAGTATTGTGACTAATGACCTATAGAACGACTGCTAAAACTGGTGTCTATAGGTCTCTGTGCGCGTGGGAACGGAGGCATTTAACAACATTTCTTGCCAACGGGACACTAAAAATGTACTTTGTAAACGTAATACGCTTTCCATTTTGCCAATAATGCATCATTAACGTAACAGTGGTAAAGAGCTCATTCTGCAGAAATTCCGGCGTAGGCATTGGTGGCTCTCCGTGAAAAATCGTCTTGTCAATGATCGAAAATTGAGAGAATGCAAATAAAACAAATATTGTAAATTTTCGGGTTTGAGTGATGATCGAAATAATGCAGGCAATTTGCATAGCATGCAAGTGCTCTACCACACAGCTATGCATCTGCTTGGAAATAAAGCATGAATAACTTCCTCTTGTTGTAAATGCAAGGAAAATAACTGTCATGCTTAACAAATACATCTATCCTGCATACAGGTTTCACAGCACAACATTTATTATCGCAGCTATATTGCATGATACAAGCGTGCATTGTCATCAAGCATCACAACACGTTATTACCAACGTGACTTTGCGGTCTAAAGACAGCCAACCATTACAAAAGGCACACTGGTTACTGCACGTATTTCCTCACGACTGCATAGTGGGTGCATAAAGTTCTAAAACATTTTACACACATTATATTGAGAAGCACGTTCTGCTGGTCGAATTGGTACTTCATCTTAACTTAGTTGCGCGAAAAAATTTGAAGTGCGAAAGGAAGACACCTGGACACAGCGCACACTAACAACTGAAACTTCATTGGAGAAAACAGACATATGTATGCGGTTACGACAACACGTGAGGTGGAAAAAAATGACTAGATGAGCAGACATCTGATCATTTTCTTTCACAGTGTGGACATCGTGTGGTGGACGGCACTGCGCTGTCGTGTGGGAAGTATTATTTAGAATTTATTTATATAATTGTAGATCACAAAGCTTCTCTAAAGGAATTAACAACCATTCTCTAACCAATCATCATACTGTAGAGAGTGTGGCTGCGCGCCCTTGTTTGGAATACGGTAGTTAAAGGTAGATTCAGTGACACGGTATAGCGCGGGAAATCGGAGAGGCGTATTTCATAAACAAAGCTGGGGATTCATGTGTCACGTAACTCTCACTTATGTTGCTTGCTACTGAGGTAGCTTTCCTGGAAGCGCATCATTTATACAATCTGTCTGCTCATCTAATCCTTTTCTTTCACCGCACGTGTTCTCGTAACCGCATATATACGTATGCCTGTTTTCTCCAACAATGTTTCAGTTGTCAGTGTGTGCTGCGTCTAGGTGCCTTCCTTTTGTATTTCAATTTTTTCGCGCACTCGGTAATTACATAATATTTCTTGTTCTTTAAGCTATGTTACCCCTTTTTTACACAAAATGCAGCCATGTGCGAAACCTTCATTGAGACACTTTCAACCTTCTCAATTACACAGTACTATTCCACAATTAAATTTGTTCAAGTAGCACATCATGCAATAAAGAGTACACACTAAGTGATTGAATTACGCACAAGAAACAGGATCGATACTGCTATCACGTTCAACTGTGAAAAACGGAGCTTAACGGTCCCCCAATTTTTTCACACAGTAGCAAGCCCTAATGCATCATACCAGTTTATTTGTCGGCTTGCGTAAAACTATCTACAGTGCTCACGGATTAAAACGTGACATCGCATTATTTTCTGTAACTATGTATGCGGGTATGCGCAGTTCCTCAAGATAACCACGCGATGTTGCGACATCAGTAACGATAATGTCGTCTGTGATTTACGCATTCCAGTCAAGTTTACACTTATATCACCCTGATTGTAGATGGCGGAAACGAAATTACGGGCTATTCTTAAGTTTTTCCATTTGGATCCGTGACATCGCACCCTGTTTTGAAGAATCAAACTAGCAACAAAATTTTAACTGTGTGTCCTTATCAAAACACACGTAAATATAAAAACAAGTGGAACGTAGACGAAGAAAGATAAATTCAAACGCAAGACAAATTCAAACGTAGGCTCATAAATCTCATGACACCCTTGGAGTTGGAGATATGCAACTCCTTTTTATTTGTAATTGCGCAAGTTGTAATTTATCCTTGGTTTTTCCTCAAGCGTTAAAATGAGAAAAATACAACACAAGTATATTTACATCAATATATTTATGAAAAGTACAATGGCACGAAACAACAATTTCCTGGCGTAGATTTTTTGATTAAATAGAGCACTGTCTGGATCAAGTGAAAAAAAAAGAAAGTGTTGTCGTATCGCTTAAACAAAACAGCCTAATGACGTAACCACGATTAGCATAAAGTTATTTACTCAGCAAGCATGCAATGTGGTATGTTTTCGAGTTATCATAATATTTATGAACAACGTGCGAAGGTAATGAAAATGATGAACTTACCTCAACACTTAACCGAGACTTGTCTTTCAAGGAGCCTGTTAATCCTGATAACCTATTCACACCTTAAAGCCACCACGTCCATTCGTACTGCTTTAGGAAGAAGTTTTGAAAGAACGCTTGCCCGCAAGCATGAGTATCCATTTTTTTCTCGCACGAAAAGTTGACGATCGCCAATCCAGCAGCGTACAGACGCACACGCACACAAAAACACTTCCACGTCCGTCCACAATTTCGCCACGCACAGCGAAGTAGATTCCTAAGAGCTGCGCGATTATCTTGTGTAAATTGGAGCAGTAGTTGAACACGAAATAAGAACAAAAGGAATGAAATCTAACAAACTCGATCAGCATGGCACCCATGACTCCGGCGAGCAAAAAAGCAACAATGACGCGGATGGATACAGTGCATGCCATGCACATCACAATGAACATTACATTACTCCTTGAGATCAATGGTTTACGCACTTTTCACTAGAACTAAATTTTCGTGAGCTTATTGGCGAACGACGTTTCCTTTTTTAACAATTATTGACGCAATGTTATTACCATACCACTGAATGTTTGTGCAAACTATTTTCTTCGTCGTTACTTGAAATGGGCCGCGGCACTCTCTTTCCTGCTGTGTCGACAGACTGGTGTAAGCCCACGGCAGGGCTGCAGGGCGCCTACGTGCGCTTCTTCGAACTACGTTCTCCGAATTGTCCACCCATCCGATGGGCGCCCTTTTTTGTATTTTTTTTACTGTGCGCACCTTTTGCAACCAATGCAGTCAGGCGAGTTTTTTCGTACAATGGCTTCAACTTACTCCCGCGAGCCGAAAAAGCTGCACGTGGAGGACCTTTGAGACAGGCATTCCGTGGAGCTGAAATCACTGCTTCGTGTACGCTGGCTACGAAGACGCGTTTCAGCCAAATTTTCATCTTATTTCGCAAGGACTTATAATGATAATAATATTATTCAATCGACCAATAATCAATCAATCAATCAATCAATCATTTTTAACGTATCCAAGAACAACCACAGGGTTTTTCACGCTGGCGCGCGCGAAAGTAAAACAAAAATAAACAATACATTACAGACTGTCCACAGAAAAGCAAATCAATGAAAAGAGCAAAAACGAGCTGTCGAAAAAAATCAATGCACAATGGGAACAACAAACAAAAGAGTAGATATTCATGGAATGGGACTGAAAAATAATGTGGAATATACACAACCGTGCCGAAGGCTTCATGAAAGAAGGAAAAGGAAAGAATCTGTGCATATGCAAATCTACTTTAGGACAGGGCAGCCCTCACTGACAAAACAAAATGACTGTAAGCTATGAAAAACATAACGAATCAAGAAAGTTGACGTTAGAGAGACTCGGTATTCTGTAAAGGATAGAGTGTTGAAAGAAGCTGGTAGGTACATGCAACGGTCGATTCTCTCTCGATAACTTACGCAAAGTTTGAAAATTATTACGACCGAGAAGGGCAGAATATCTCACCCTGAACTAGCTTGTAAATAAATAACAGCTCAGCGCGATTTTGCCGGCCATTAACTGATGGCAAATATAATATTCCAGCAGTATTGAAAGGATTCTAGTGAAACGATGGGGGTAAATGCTTATGAAATTTTTCTGGACTCACTCAGTGGCGCTTCTGCTGGATTTAGCAAGGCCATTCCAAATCAGATATGCATATGTACTCAAGTTGAGCACAACATATCACGGTGTACCATTTGTAGAAGGCTGTAGGAGAACCGGATTCTGGCGAGATGTTGAGCCAACAGGAAAAGAATGAAGGCCTCGCATGGCAGCACATTTAATGCAAGTAGAAAAAATTCAGCATGCTATCAAAAAGAACACCAAGATAACTGATCTCATAAAACTTACATAACGACACAGTATGACAGCATATGGATTTGCTGTTGGACGTTTTGTGAAATACAACAACAACAACATTAATAATAATAATAATAATAATAATAATAATAATAATAATAATAAATACACTCATATCATTCTGACATGGCTGAAAATATCTAGCCACATTGAATGAAATGCCAGTGTCCTGGTGCCCATGAATCTCTATACGCGAGTGTGCACTTGTGCAGTTTGGTGAGTATGTACTGGCATACATATCTTATAAGTAAGTGCACTACCGTGTTGGTGTTGAAAGGATATGTTCGCAAGCAGTTTGAATCGTTACGCGCCTGCACAGCAAGGGGCTGTTTACATAATGTAGAGTTTGGCTTAGGTATCACGCCAGCCCGCAAAAAAATGTGTCATACTAATTGTATTCACAAGGCAATGTTTAGGCTAATCCTGATGATGGCACGTGCGCTTTAGTGACCTCGACCAAGTAATGACACACCGACACAAAATAGAAGTTTTGTGAATTCGGCAGCCTACGTTAAATGTTGCTATAAAGCTTCAGCATTTCATTACATGGTCCATTAAATATGTATCACGTGTGAGTCAGTTGCACCTTTCTTAACGTACGTGTTTATGACGTGAGATTTATTTGACGCTTGCAAACATTACAATAAATTAGTTGTTCACTTGTGCAATCACAAAATTTTTGATAAATTTATATGTGCAAAGCCAGGAACATTATATGTAGCCAAAGGAAACGCAAGATGTATTTTTGCAATAAATTAGTACAACTTCCATCTTGAATGTAATCATAATAGTGCCTGCAAGTTGCATTCACGTAAGTTCTTTTTGTTTTTGAAAATACTCCCTTAAGCATTGCACTGCGCATGCAATTTTAGTAAATGGCTGCTGAAAGCAGTCGCAGATGAGGGGTCAACAGGATTAATAGAAATCTTGTTATATGAAGGGAGCATATAGCCATCAAAACTTTCAAATAATCAGAAATTTTGTCCACCGATGTGGAAGCTAAAAGTGCATTGAAATTACTATTTTTTGCTGCCACTTTAAACAATGCATTAATGTGAACAATATAACTTGCATGCATTTTGTCTTTACATAATACTATATAGGATTGCTCTATAATAATAGCGAGGTTCGGAAGCTTCAATACGTTTTGTGACTTGACACGATTCCTTCCTCGTAAAACATGTCTGCTCTTGTATACTATATTTACGTCGTATTAATTGCAATTTATTGTTTCAAACCTAAAGCCATGAAAAATGTACGAGTTAAATTATACGAATGCATGCATATATGCATTCAACTGAGTTGCAACTATCACGTACACAAAGCTGACCTGAAATTTCGGTTTTTTTGCATGGCAGAAACAACATATATATTTAATACTCCTATTGTTACTAAAAATAAGCAGGTCAGCTTTGTGTACAAATTGTTATATATTACAATTCGCATAAAAGTGTGATCACGGTGCTAAATATATACGTGGTTCATCCCAAATAAGAGAGCACTTCCACATATAAGGACCCACTTGATATGTTATATATGGTGGGGCCGTGCCTTATTTGGCTGGATTTGACTCCTTATATGGGCCAACCGCGTCATATATGGCCGTATATAACCCCATACATGAACCGACTCCGCCAGATATACATCCATATAAGCTTATATCTGGCCACATATGCTGCCATATATGCTTATATGTGGCCACATATGCTGCCATATATGCTTATATATGGCCAGATATAACTTATATATGGGCCATGTATGGCGTTTCCGTAAGGGGGGGTTCAAACTACAGAACATTTTCAATTTTCCATGCACACGCAAACATCCATAAAGCATAGTGAACCCCCTCCCCCTGATAAAAAATTGGGGCTACGCCTTAATTGACTTCTTTCTTGATCAGTACTTCGTATAAGCAGATGTTAAATGGTATCGATGGAAACTTCATTTATTTTCTCATGAATTATCTTTGTGCGGGTTGTAGGTGAAGCTATCTAAAATAATTAGCAGGAGTTAGAAAAGTGCCCAGATCATGAAGGGCGGCTTCTCAGGATGAGTAGGCGAGGTGCAGATGTGCGTTAGGAAGTCGGCGTTATGGGCAATATATCGCGTGTGTGCCTGGATTCTCTGTTTCAAAAATTTCTGCCGGGACGACTCTGAGCTCTCCCATAATAGAGCGCGAAGTACTCTAAATCGTTAACCACCTTTTTTAAACACCCACAGCGATTCGCGATCTGTGAGAGTATACTCATCTTGCGGTTATGTTCTTCATGTTACAGCAAAATCTGTTATTGCAGTACTGTAAGTTGCATTGTGTCTACGTTCTCTTGTTTGCACGTGCCACTGAAGTGATTTGTTACACCGGACAGTTACACTCACCTAAAGGGATGTTACTAGTCCGCAATAAATTTCTCTGTTTCGACATTGTACAGCGTGTGAGCTGGACGCTGTTGTTCTTATGCTATTTTGCGTCGTAAACTCATTCAGGGTGTAATTTTTGTCAACACGGCCTCATCAAGTGGGAGGTCCACGGGACCGCTTTATGCTTTCCCATAATAGAGTAGCAGGTACTCTTAATTGTTAACCACTTTTTTAACCCACAGAGTAACAAGTACTCTAAATCATGAACACTTTTTCTAAACACATCTGCCTTGTCGGAGGAGCTCGTCTTTCCCGGTGAGCGGAAATTACTTCGACACTCCTCCTGATCTTTTTAGTGTTCGTCTGTGAGGAACCCGTGAAGCTTATCTTTCGTCGTTTTGGTAACATGATGATTGTTCAGTATCGGCATAAATAGCATTTAAATACGCAAAATGTACAGAATAATGTTTTATTTGTATCTTTTGTTGACCATGTAATGTACATATTTATACATATATTTTTGGTACAAATTCCGCGTATGTTCTGTTCAATTGAAATGTTAATAATGTACACTGTCTGTGAGAGTAAATTTCTCTAAATACACAGGACGGTATTCTTTTGAATATGGGACAACTTACTGCACTCCCTTATTTGAGCAGATCATACTCTAAATCGTCGAACATTCCTTCTAAACACAGGCAACTCTCTCTCAGTCTTCAGAGCACCATAGAACGTGATGGTGTTACACTGATCGGAAGAACAGCAGTCAGACGGAAATGCGGAATGTGTATGGCATCATCTTCGTGGGCGTGTACATGGTTGGGAGGGCGATAGTTTGAATATCGAGTGTTTTCAGGCATTTGATTAGACTGGGCCGACGTCGTCCCTTACAATGCCAGTGGCAGAGTAGTCCTGGTGATCTGCAACAAGGCAATGTTTTCGCCAAGGTGGGGCCGATTAGTTTTAATAAACGGTTAACGAGTGACCGTTCACCGGTTTTCCATTATTCACTATCGATGCGGCATTTTTTTTCTGCTTATTGATCGGCATTTTCGGCAGGCACTTTCAAAAAGCCCGATGCTCTACGCGATTTTGTTTATTGCTTTAGCGAAAAAAAACACGAATTACAAAATTGCCTAATGAATTTTATCATGGTGTCCCTGTCTTTGTTAATTAATAAATTTGCGCTATTTAATAGCGAAAGGCAACATGGTGTATAAAGACAAACAAAACGAAAATTTAGACGATGATGAAAGCTTGAAATCTTATAATATCATTAGACAAATGGTGTTGGAATGACGGAATGTCACTATAAACTTATACTTTTTTATATTTAAACTTATACTTATATTTTTTTCAGTCTTGCGTTTTCACCTATATAGATATGTATACATATACGGTGCATGACATCGACGCTGACACCGGCGGTAAAATCTAACCGAGAATGTCCATATAATTGCTATCGCAATAAAATGAAATAAATGACACATCATAGCAGAAAAAAAAAGCTAAGCAGCACAGTGCTTCGGTGTTTTCGTGTTTTCCTCAGTCCTATTTCGCAGTCCTGCACCAGCGCAATTAACTTCGATCTACACTAGCCATATAGTTTCATACAATAATACCTAGAGAAGAATCTGGCGCTATCTATAGGTGGGCTCTTTCAGCGGCGCTTGTATCGCCATGGGAATTATGGGAAGTACAGACTTGGGATCAGCTTCGGATGAATTGCGCTCTCGAATTCCGTAACACTTGTTTGCCGAATGCAAAACAAAGTGAGATTGAAGACCAGTCGATTGAAACTCGTTTCACTCTTTTCTACGTCAATTTTCTTGCGGGAAGCTTCTGTGAGCATGAGGTAGAGGTGAAGCCGGGACAAATTTAACCTCGAGGGTAGGCATTGCTCTGCCTTTCGCAACTTTTGTTGCCTAGAGAGGGTGCTAGTACAAGCTTAACATGACTGTAGTTTTGAGGATCGTGCACCCGGTGTGCCAGCAGCCACCACCGGTGTGCCCGTGACTTTGAACTGCGTAGTATTTTCGACTGCAGCCACCATGTCTTCAAGGCTTTGCTGAGAAGGTCATTGACTCTAGCATGTATTATATTTTAAAGTGCGTGCTGAGAAACGCGTGTGCGGCGTATTTTTTAAGGAAAAGAAATGTCTAACGCCGTGCACATCGTTTGCTGCGGTGTGAAGAAATGCACATACGGTGTTGTGAACGCTGCTCGTGCCACGGCGGGGGAAGATCAAGCGGCCGTGCTCGTGCAATGCAGAAAACGTCGCCTTTCACTGCACGGCGTGTGCACAGTGGCATCAAACACATTTCGTGATTCATCTAGCTCAGCAAGCAAACAATAAAAAGTAAATCATTGCTAATAGGACTCGAAGTTCCTGTCAAAGTTCGGTAGTCTACTACCTATTTCAGAATAACCGCAGTAAAAATTGCCAACTACAAAATGTAAACCACCAAAGAACCACTAAAGTGAGGCCGACTGAACGATGGCACGGGCTGGCTGCGCGGGGATCCCTCAAACGACAATTACGACGAATGCCACGTGGCGATGCCACCATCTGTGAAAGTTGCGAATAGGGTTCCGGACTCGGCTTCAAGTAATCATAAATTTTTATAGAACACTTGAAGACAAACACGTTTGTATTTCCCTCCAAAGTGGGCCTTATCAATTTATGGAAATAACAGAACAATAATAAGTGAGAAACACTTAACGTATTGTCGGCTGCGATGCCGGGTGTGTCTGTCCAAGTCTTTTTTCCCCTGGCGCACGTCTAGTTTTGTTGTAAAGTGGAGTAACAGGAGCGTGACAGTACATCTACTTAGTCTAGCTATTGTTTTAGAGTTTATTTGAACGAGTTAATGCAAAAAGCGATCATGAAAAACAATGTACTCAACGCATTATCTTCCACTGAGTTCGGACGCTACATTAATACGCAGTGGGGAGTGAACGATGTTTCGCCTGAACTGTCAAGTACGACTTGTAAAGCCCAAAAGCCAACAAAAATCAACCAACCTATAGTGCTATTCAGCTTTCTTGAACAACAAAGGAGCTGCACGAGTGCTTTGCACCACACCCCTCTACCCACACTGTGAGCAAAAGAAACTGAAACTGCAGAAAAGACTCGTAGACGGTTCACTAGATACGCAATTAAATCCGAAGCCTGCACTTCCCATCATTGTATACCGTGCGGGTTCACAATCTCAGCGCCAGATTCAACTTTAGATATTATTGTATGAAACTCCAGTATTGTAGCCAACCGTCTTTCTTGTTTAACTTGCTCAGTGAAACTATATACTATCGTCATACTCTTGCATCGCGATACTGTACAGCTTTGGCTTCGTGTTAGCTTGCAACCGCTCATTGTCGAAATAGGGCAGCTTCCACGTGTCCTAATGGGGTTTATCAGCCATCTCCTGCTTCGAGTGTGATAGCCCAGACTAAAAAAGCTGCTGCAATAACCACGGCATGCAGAAATCATCTCAAGCGGTGAATTTCGTGCCTTAGTACAGGAGACAGAGGCCACCTGACCATAAAACGGCTTTGCGCGTTCGCTGCTGAAGCTACGAACCACTCCATCCCATGTTCCTGAAGCCAAGTGTTGCATAATAACCAGCCGTTCCGGATTTTCCAGGATTGTCTCGACTTTGCATACCGTGTTCCGAGTCCCGCACCGTCCCACTCTAAACAGAAATATGTTCCGGATTGGATCTGGACCACCTATAGTTAAAAATTGCTGTTGATGAACACACGCCCAACAAGCCGCATTGTGCTACAGAACGCACGTTAGCACGAATTGATACGCCCGAGGCAATGTTGCGGTGGCTAGTGGTGGCTGCGATAGGCCTGAAATTTTGTTACCTGAACTTTCTTTTCAATAGCCTGAACCACGTTACCTGAACTTTCGCGTGAAGTGCGACAACTTTTACGAGCACATTTTCCAGCAAGAGGAAGTGTTGGGAACAGTGCGTAGCCAGTGTAAGGGCCAATTTAGGAGCCCAAAACAATAAATGAAATATGAATCTGTCCGGAACAAATCGCAATAACGAGAACTGATGTCACTGGCTATGTAGTGTATGCCCCCATACCCCCCGTCCCGACCTCCTTCGTTGAATAGTTGGTAACCCTATAGCGTGGTAGTGCATGACATGAGCTCAGCTTATGCCATTACGTGCGAGCGCTCACTTGACGCTTGTCTTCTCAAATCACGAAAGTTTGAAAAAAGTGCACATCGAGTGCCAGCGCTGATTATGTGCTTGTTCATGCCTTCATTGCGCCAGATTCGGTATATGTTGTGTCCATGTATACCTTACATGGTTACAACGTCAGATGTCACAATGATTCAATCACGGTCATGTGCGTCATGAAGGTGTGTCTCTAGTCATAAACGGGGGTGTATCCACGTAAAACGCTGGTATAGCTGCCAAACACTCTGCAAGCTCTCATATATCAGTTTGCAGTAAACAATCAACCACTTCTGTGAGGAAATCTCTCACTTTCGCATCATATTGATTGGCATAATAAAGGGATTGGCCATGTTCTTTTTTATTTGAATGAAACTGACGTGTGACACTTCGCCGTCATCTCTTCGACTAGGCGGGATCAACGGACCATTTTTTTTTCTTCGCAACCTAGCTGTTGCTGGAACGATGCTGCGTCACCACTACCACAGCAAGATGTATCACTCTGACGCCTGTGGCGGCGGTAATTTCACCGGAAGACATGCACCGCTATTGACTGCACTTCCAGCCTTTCGTGCCGTTTCCGCTGTTTCGCTCATAAGCCATCGGTTATCGCCCTTCTATGTACCACACGCAGTGCTTGGTGGGTGCCGTACAAAGTGCAAGTGCAAGATGTTTCAAGGCTTCGCTCGTTGATTGTTGTCAGTGATATCTGGCCGGTTGATATGCTATATTGTCGTAGTTAAGAAATCGTCAAGCAATATTGTCACGTGCTTGATCAAGAAAGACGATGGCAGTCATGCATGTGCTATGAAGGACTATAAAATGGATGAAAAAGAAGAACTAGCTGGCACGTTCTATTTAAAAAGACCGAGTTCACCCATTTGATAGTCCTTCATGGCACATGCACGACTGCCATCGTCTTTCTTGATCAAGCACGTGACAATAATTCATTGTGCATGAGCGTTTTTGATACGTGAGATGTAGGGCAACAAAGTGTCGAATGCGTCGAAGTATCTTGAGACACATTGGATACACTCGGATACACTCATATGTATCTGTATTTTAAATACATACTGCGTAAGTATCTTCAATCGTATCGTGATTCAATTCCAAGGTGCCTTTGCCCAGCCGTCAATACACGCACTTCCAACAACCATGACTGTAACGAAAGGAGCAGAGACAACTAACATATCGAAAAATATCGGCGGAGTGGTTCTGAAAAACGTCATTCAGGAATTTCCTTTCGGTGGACTTCTTCGCAATCACATAGGTGGTAGTTCTCTTGTCATTTGGCTGGAGACTGCGAACAGCACGAACCATTTGCGTTTCGATGACACGGAAATCGTCCACGGCTACGACGTTGACGCGCCATGATACGAAACTCGACGGCCGGGTGCGCTCACGCCCAATTGTTATGCGAGGCCCGTTGCCGGCCGGCAGAATGTACAACAATGTATCCCCGAGACACTCAGAAGTGACACTGGAATATGTGTTGTGCGCAAGTTGTACTTCGCTCACGCTGTTGTGGCAGTTTAGCGTGCTATCCGTTAAATGTGAAGATATTTAAGGTAGCCGTAATTTATGTGTGCAGTCTGTTTAAAAACTATCACCATCACGAACGCGTACGTGCCAGAGAAATCGGACAACTCTAGACACTCACCACTGGTCCACTAAGAAGGAAGTAGACAACATCAAGTTAGCCCAAATAACAAATCTTACATAAATTGGTGTGTGCGACAGAAATTGGGTAAGTACCAGATTTGTGTGCGTGCGTATCACTGCTGAAGTTGGCACAGCGGACCTCCGGAATGTAGAACAGTTCGGCTGAGTGGACTGTCTAGATATGCGTAAACTATTCAAGGGAAAAAACCTTAGAAACACTCGGACAGACTGAGCGATATTACCACCTTAAAAAAGCTTGCTGAAGAGCTTCACCCATTACAGCAACTTGCCTAATTGCTCAGCCGCGACATGCCATGTGTCGGGAAGTCGGCCTTGTCTATTTCTTGAAAGGACGTGTGAACATGGGACCTTTGGGTAGGGGGGGGGGCATGCTGGGGGACACTGCAAATTTCAGGATGAGATGGGGGCTTTTTTTCCGCCCCAAAGGTAATTGTTCTCTCCTGTCCTGGCGCATAGCGGCAAAGCAGACGTGGCCGCCCCGTTCTAAACGCAGCCGCAACTGCGGCTTCAATGCGATCTAGAAGACCTCTCCCTCACTGTCCGGGTCTCTCTTTTCCTCGCAGTTTATCTTATTTCGCACCGCAGCATGCGCGTATATTTTCACGCACAGCCGGCCACCTCCTCGCCCCTTTTCCTGCTCTGGCGTGGATGAGAGACGGACGCGCCGAAAGAAACGAAGCGGGCTAGGCAAACAGGGCGCGCATTCACGGCCACTTCTGAGCAGTGCACGCACGCACATCTGGAAAGACAAAGATGAAATAAAGACCTCGGCGCGCCGGCGGCACGACAGTGGAGCGACGTCTGCGGCTCAGAGTTCAATTTTCAAGAAACAAAACTAGAGGAATGCCACGAGGGGGGGGGGAATAGGGGTGGAAACGTGGTTCTTTTCTCGCTTTCGTCGAGGGGGAAGCCGCACGCGTTTGATTCCAAAGCAAAGCGTGCGTGTTCCAAGGCGTCGACGACTTCATGGCGCCGCCGTGGACGGAGCCAGTCAGGCCAACCCGCTAATACAGCCTAATCCTCGACGCGGCGGCGTCGGAGCCCTCGCGGTCGCTTCTGGGAAATCGAACTGGCGCGTGCTTCTGTCTCCCGGGCTTCAAGATTTGGCATTTAAGAAAAGGAAAGAACAAAAATGGCAGAAAGAACGACGCAGCGTTCTGTGGTTGGACGAGAGGGAGAGAGGGTACCTGTCGGGAAAGACACTCCATCGGTCATCGCGGCTAATCTACTTTCGCACCGGACGGAGCCGCGTGAAGCTACGCGCATGTTTGGCGCCTTGCTTCTGCTAGCAATCTTTTCTTTGTCTTGATTACTCCTATAGTTTTTTCGCGCCGCATACGAAGTCTGGGGCCGTGAAAGCAGCAGAAGCAAAGAAGGGAAGCAAACACAGTGACTGAAATATTCCACGGTTAGTGGAAGTTGAGATGGAAGGCCCCGGGAGGGAGTAAGTGGGGGAGGAGTGCGCAAGGCCGTTCTAGGTGTTACCGTGCAAGCCAGTTACCTTGTGGCGCCGGCGGCGCTTGCTACACATGCACAAATATCGAAGCCGCTGCGGCTGATGAGTGACAGCAGGAAATTGAAACTGGAATGGCAGCTAGTTTAATGGCACCACGGCTCGCTCGCCCACTGCGGCTGCCTCGTCGAACGTGCCGTAGCAGCAACAGACATGTACCGATGAAACTAGCTGAAGTCGCCGGCAGAGATCTCGAGAAGCCGCCAGGCCCACGTGTGCGTGCGTGCGGGCAGCAGCGCACGCGAGCCCAAGGTCTACTATGCCTTACCCCCGCTGCCGCCGAGTTAGCCCCCCCCCCCTTCGCTCGGGGAACCGGCGAATCCATCGCCATTAAGCTGTCCAAGATTACGTTACATCCGCGTCATTCCCCCTCGGCCGTCGCCAGACGGCAATGCCACCGAGAAACGCGAGCGTCCAAGGCTGGTCGACGTGGTCCTGGCCTCCACGCTGCTGGCCAGACGAATTGCAAGACCTACCGCTGCAGAACATACACCGCTCTGCTGGACGGAGAGGTAAAAGAAAAAAAAAAGTAATGTTTGCTGCCTGCGACCCAGTGGCGCCAGCACCCGGGCTTGATCGCGGGATGAGAATTTCGCTCGCCGTCGACATGAACCGCCAAAGACAAAAGACCGCAGTAGCTTCTTCGTCACCATGCTGTGAACAGCAAGAATCCAGCGTGAACACACACCGACGGTCTTGCCTCCGACGTCGCTTTTTTTTCCATAGTTGGCACTTGTCGCGGTCCCGTGGGCACGTGATCCATTAGTGGATGCACGCGATGCCAGGGCCGTTCCAGAGAGTCCCGTACGTGCCCGCACAGGCGCCTGGCGTGCATCTGCGCTCGGCGCTGCACACGGAGGATTCCGTCGCGCGCGTCTCGGACAGGGAGGGAAGAGGGGAGTCTGCCTGTACCACGGCCGGCTTCTCGCTTTCCGAGTCGAATCGATGTCGTGCGTTTTCGGCGGGCGGTTTGAGCCGTATACCTCTGCCTAGGCCGACTCGCTTTGTGTACGACAGATACGCACCGTATTGGTATGTGATACAGGACTGACGAAGTGCTGGTCGGTTGTGCGACTCTTGTTTCCCGTCTCTCTCACGTTTTTAGACCACTGCGGAGAAAAAACCTTCGGTCAAAAGGAAGAAACAATAATATCGCTCCGTTTTAGCCGGGTGTTGCTTCTGCGACGAGGAATGAAGAGAAATCCGGCTGAAGCCGTCTTTTTCTGCACGTGATAAATGGTTCACGGCATTTGAAGCTAGCGCGCGCTCACTTGAAAACGCGAGCTGCAGACTAATAGCACGGAGTATATACATTAGCTTGTATCAGCACGTCATGCGTTACGATGGTACATGCAAGTGCTGCATGTTATCTCTTAGCTCTGACTGAAACAACTCAGCTCTGACATAGCTCTGACTAAAAGCGCTCTTCTAGTTCTAACTAAAATTTAGAACATGTGATATGAATTCGAGGCCAATGTCCAATACCTAAACTATTGTCTGGAAGAGTGCGGTAAAAGCGCGTAACAGCAGCAGCCTTTCCCTTAGAGACTTGCTTGGGATATTGAGTGACGAATATATCACATATTGATACATTCCTTTCGGACTTAGACACCATCTATAAACCTTGAAAAGTGTGTCGAAATTGTGCGTTGGCGGTGGCGTAGCACGCACTTTTTTTGACCACTTTCTTTCACTATTCATGCTGTAGTAACAATAATAACTTCACGCATTGAAATGCCTTCACCACCAACGCGTACCACAATTGTCATTTCTTCATTACTAAGATGCAATTCAGTTTGTATGTGTCTCCATAAAGAAAAGCTGGTAAAGATAGCCTTGACGGGAATGTATATGATGATTGCAGCTTCCAATGGAGCCATTTCACTACCTTCATAGTTGCTGTCACGTATACTTACATTTATAGAATTTGTTGTTTTTTACGCAAGCAAAACAGTTAGAGGAAAAATATGCTGCTATCTTTCTGTTGTTTTTGCAGAAGTGGTACAGCACAGAAAATGCAAGCGTACATTTGCACGAATTTGTGTAGTGTGACACACACACACACACACACACACACACACACACACACACACACACACACACACACACACACCCACACACACACACACACACACACACACACACACACACACACACACACACACACACACACACACACACACTAAAAATACCCTGACAATACCGAAAATTACCAGGACAATACAAATGAACTCACCAGACAACAATACAAGGAACGGAAATGTCGCATCTCGTACAAAGTAGATGTGCATATAAGAAAATCTAGCACGATCGGAATAATTGAAATAAAAAATATTCTCAGACAAGACTCGTGCAATGAGCGCATTAAATAGAGCAACTGCACTTACGTACTCAGAGCACATCGAAGACTGAGAGGCTTATGGAGATGAAGCTTAGCTGTGAGAGAAGCTCTAGAATATGACTCATCATTCTGGTCAAATAACAATATCCTATCTAGCTCTTTATTTATATAAACACAGTCTCAAGTTTTCTCTAAGTTCTCTCATTTTTCCTTTCTTACGTTGACCATAACCGTCCGGTTCTTAACTTGGAAAATGTGCGCTGTTTGTTTTTCGTGAATAGCTGGAAAGCTCTGCATTTATTTCTAGCAGCCTAGAGGGTTCGAATGTTGCCCGCTGCCCAGAGCCACAGTGATTCAATGACGCCGGTGTTGGTGCGTCACTGTCACGCTACGTGCTCGTGTATATATAGGCGGAGTTCGAAAACTCCCGTGGGGCTCACAGGGGTGCATTCGTTACCGGTAGTGGCGTGCTGATAGCACGGCCAACGAGAAATCAGGCTTACTAACTAAATTTGAACGGGAGAAACTAAGTTACAACCTGCCTTAATGGCACACACTGTTAGCATAAATGAGTTTCAGCCAAGGATACATCACTCCCCTGTAGATAACTTCGTTCTGAAGTGTACATACCACGTATTGTAGGCGTGAAGAAAGGCAAGCACATACTAACTTTCACTGATCACTTTAAGCGGAAAGCTAAACGTAGGTGGGGTATCTTTTTAGATGCTGTGAAATTGTGAAATATTTTACGTATTAGGAGTTACTACATAAGAATCTGGCATCTGTTTCTATCGCTGCAGATGCTGCGGGCACCTGTACGATAAACTAAGCTTCTCGCTTGCTGCAGTAATTCGACAGCCAGCTTCCCTCCCCGTTTACAACTTTATAGGGTTGTAAACACACGCGTACGCAGTTATATTGAGTGTGTGTTAATGGCTAATTGATTCTTGCGCACTGAAACTTAACGCAATGAAACCTTGAACACTGCTCAGAAGCCAAGTCACTTGCACTAGACTAATATAAGTATGCAGAGTGACGTGTGACAGGAACTCCGCCCAATGCGCAGCGACAAATTGCGCAGGAAGTGTTATACACGAGGGCTATATGCGAATTCACTGCGTACTAAAAAAATGATGTTAGAGTAAAAAAAAAAGAAACGTGGACTGTACACGCTGAACGCGTGAGGAAGTCTAACTGTCGTTTGACACGTCTTCTATTCCTAAATAAAGCGCAATTTGGCCCAGTTTACGCCGGCAAGGTGGCTGATTGGTTTACGTAAAAAAAAAAAGAATCCGGGTTACGCAGTTCGAAAGGAGGGGTTAGTTTGGGGGACAGGGGTGGGAACGTTGTGGAGGCTGTAACCTGCCTTCGTGTAACACCGTGCTTCGAAGTCAAGCTGGAGAGCGAGAGAAGTGGCGAGATGTGGAAGCCGAAGTGACGGCGCGCCAAACGTGCGCCCCGAAACCTGTCAAAACTAATTTGGCCGAAGGGGAGCTCCCTCGCGCGGGCGAAGGTGGTTTCCTCTCCGTGCACCGGTGTGCAGGGGAGAAAACCTGATTATTCGATTGCGTCGCCTTCCCGGCTCATGCCGCCGCCGCCACTTCACAGTCTGTGTCAGCGTCGATTTGATGAAGGGGGCCGGGCGGGCTGGCTAATATGATTGCACCGCTGATGAGGCAATCTGCAGCCTATTAGGGCCAAACACGCGGACCCCACAGCCGCCCTGCCCTGTTCGGTAACCCGCGCACATTCGTTCGCACCGCGTACACACACTTACGAAGACACATAAAAAACAACATAGAGCTACACTTGCACACGGACGGCGCGCGCCTTTTGCAGGCGCGAGCAGTACGTCCGCAGGCAAGTATATAGGTGGGTGCGTGTTTGCTGTATCATGCTGTGGCCCACTCCATCGGAACTAAATTACCGTAAGCGTTTCCGTATGCCCGTCGGATAGGAATTCTAAATTACGTCAGAGAGGATCAGATAGGCGAGTCAGGCTCCAGGGCCCCGCTTCCATAGTTTGTTTTCTGTCTAATTTCGTTCACGTGAGATGACTAGGCTTCGAATTCAACCCGAGTCGTATATGCCCTACGGGTTTGAACAGCAGGCTCAGTCTTGCAATACGCGATGAGAGTACTTGCATTAAAACAGCATGGTCCCAAATTGCACGAAGGGATCGTGTAGGAGGGGAGGGTTCATCGCTTGTAGCAAGCTTCATGACTACCGTATCTGCTAATTACAGGTTGTGTGATGACGGTTTCATTTTGTAGCGCGATTATCGGTAATAATCGAAAAATAAATTTTTTATTGTTTCTTGAGGGATGCTGCAGACCATGCCAATTTATTTAGAAACGCTGCTAGACTGTCGGGCCTAGTACTCCCGACGGCTACTAGTCTGTCGGATGGCTTTAAAAACAAAGCATTTCTTAGCGAACTTCGGCGTTTTTGAGCGTATCTATCTATCTATCTATCTATCTATCTATCTATCTATCTATCTATCTATCTATCTATCTATCTATCTATCTATCTATCTATCTATCTATCTATCTATCTATCTATCTATCTATCTATCTATCTATCTATCTATCTATCTATCTATCTATCTATCTATCTATCTATCTATCTATCTATCTATCTATCTATCTATCTATCTATCTATCTATCTATCTATCTATCTATCTGTCTATCTATCTATCTATCTGTCTGTCTGTCTGTCTGTCTGTCTGTCTATCTATCTATCTATCTATCTATCTATCTATCTATCTATCTATCTATCTATCTATCTATCTATCTATCTATCTATCTATCTATCTATCTATCTATCTATCTATCTATCTATCTATCTATCTATCTATCTACACCCGTTCATGACACATATGTCATGAGCGAGTGTTGTGTTTGTTTGTTTCCCTAGATAAATGGCACGTACCCAATTTGGGGATCGGCCAAGAATGCAACGTGGAGACTTTTAAATGTTGTTTTAGGTAAGCTACTTAATTAAGAGCAAAAAATAAAGAAGCCAAATCGCAATAATGCTTAAACTATTCAGTTTAACTGCAAGTGATATGCTTTTTAGCTTGTATTCCAGACTGCCGTATTGATCTGATGGGAACAATTTTGAAAACCTATATGTTACCTTAATGAAATGACGAATAAATTTAAATACCCAATTAAAATGGTACTCGTTGAGTAATTATAATGAAATTGCACCACACGGCATCAAAGGCATCCCTGTGGCTGTATCCCAACCCTGAGGCACCGAAGCCTAAAACCTTTGTTGGGCCAGCTGTTTTATTCTGAGTCTCTTTTTCTTTTTCCTTGTTCACAATTGGGGGCCCCCATGGTATGTCCTTAAGAAGTGCGTGTTAGTGTAATATGCACGTATGCCCTGACGAAGGCCGGTCCCCGGTCGTAACGTTGGCAATAAAGCATCGTTTTTCGTTCGCTCGTTCGCTTCATCTGGTGACTATATATATATATATATATATATATATATATATATATATATATATATATATATATATATATATATATATATATATATATATAGAAGAAAGTGTCCTTGCATCCAGTGGAAAAATACCAAGAAGTACAAGACGGACAAAACGAGAACTTCTTATTTTTCCTACGTTTCAGCCGCGGACCAGCCTTCATCACCGGCCTTCCCCGTTGAAGGCTGGTCCCCGGCTACAACGTAGGAACAATAAAAAGTTTTCGTTCTGCCCGTCTTGTACTTCTTGGTATATATAAAAATTGTTATATATATATATATATATATATATATATATATATATATATATATATATATATATATATATATATATATATATATGTGCCGTCCTCTCTCGAAGAGAGCGGCCAGGAGCCTTGTTTGCCTTCCAAGTGCCGCCAAAGGAAGTCGGGGGAGACGCTTAATCCCTTAATAGGGGCTACTTCCACGTCTTGAAACCCCTTTTTCCTTTGTTATGGCCACTTTAAACGGGCGCCGCAAACGACCTTCAGAGCGTCATTTGTCATCTTCTCTGTCAGCTCACGGAGAGAGTGAAAACACTGGTCGTCGACGGAAGAAGAAATGCCAAGCGGCGGGCAGACTCACCCTACCTGCCAGAGCAACAGCACCGCTTTTTACGAGGGGGACTTACTGAGTGCTTGTGAATGTCTGTTGAAATGTGACCCCAATTCCTGTTAATTAAAGTTACTTTTGTTTAAATGTTCACGAGTGTTCGACCGTTAACTGGCTGGATAGCGGACGCTTTGACCCGTCAAATGCGAGCTGCGAGCGCAGCATAGTAAAAAAGCGCTTCAACTGCCATCGGCCGCCAACTCAACGTCCGCCGGCAATGGGATACGTCGCCACGGCAAGACCCCCGGTTGAACCCAGACACACGCCCATTGCAAGGATATCATCGCCAAGAAGTTGAGCAGCTGACAGCAGAAGGGCAGCAACAAGGTGGGCTCATTTCATCCCTCAACGCTCAACGTGCAGCACAGTAAAAAAGCGCTTCAACTGCCATCGGCCGCCAACTCAACGTCCGCCGGCAATGGGATACGTCGCCACGGCAAGACCCCCGGTTGAACCCAGACACACGCCCATTGCAAGGATATCATCGCCAAGGAGTTGAGCAGCTGACAGCAGAAGGGCAGCAACAAGGTGGGCTCATTTCATCTTTCAACGCTCAACGCGCAGCTTAGCACCACTGTTTCACATACGTCCGCTCCGAGACAAAACGTGCAAGCAAGAATGGACCAGGACGAGCTGACGCATGAGTGTCCAAATGTCACACCACAAGATGAAGCTTCCGCATCAAACGTTCGGCCGCAAAGAAAAACAACCCTATCGACGAGGGCTAAAGAAATGTACCAAACGAGCCGCGAAGAGCACTGCCGCAAACTAGATTCTGTTTGGAAAAACGTGGAGAGCGCTCTTCAGGCACTGTCACGCGCTAAGGGAGAACAGTTTACTGGCGCCAAAACGCACCTTCGTGCAAGTTACGAGCGCCACG
Organism: Rhipicephalus microplus; assembly: GCF_043290135.1. Lineage (NCBI taxonomy): Eukaryota > Metazoa > Arthropoda > Arachnida > Ixodida > Ixodidae > Rhipicephalus > Rhipicephalus microplus. The sequence continues at coordinate 97,715,151 of NC_134700.1, read as the reverse complement.
AACGTGCTACCGCAAGATACTCAGCCTTTCTCGAGAAGGCGAAGACGTTTGAAGCCAGACACGAATTACGGCTCCGACAGGTAATCGATGAAGACCGTGAGGCGATCGTGAGCGAAAAGTTACGAGAGGCTACGCCACAAGAACGCGACAAGGCACATGAAACAGCATCGCAGTTCTTTCTATCGGTTCACTCAAGAGCTTCCTCGCGATCACGACGATCGGGCTCCTCCACGATTAGCCTGGCTGCTGTGCAGGCCCGCGCGCAAGCAGAGGCCGTCAAAGCAAGAGCTCAGTTTGGACGTAAAGAGGCCGCAATGCGCTTAGAAAAGGCAAGAATTGAGGCCGAGCTTGAGGTACTACAACATGAAAAAGAGGCAGCTGCTGCAGACGCGCAGGCAAGTGCACTCGAGGCAGCTGTGGAACAGGATGGCGGGGAGTGTGTGCGCCCACACCCACCTTTAGACCGGACACTACGGGTTTCGAGCTACATCACTGAGCAAGCCGCCATACGTGATGCCGAGCTTGCGTCTCTTCGGGTGCCTGTTGTTCATCCGAGAAGCCAGAGCTTGGAGCATGCCGAAGTAACCAACCACCTCACGGACTTGCGTGACTATCATCAGCCGCCTGCGTACACGCCAGCACCTCACAGTTCCAGCTCAGAGCTTGCCGGCGTCCTTAAATTCCTGTGCCGCAAGGACCTTGTCTCTACAGGACTTACGAAGTTTGATGATCGACCTGAGAACTTTCGAGCTTGGAAGTCATCTTTCAAAGGCGTCATCAGAGATGTAGAACTTTCTGCGCAGGAAGAACTCGACCTCCTAATCAAATGGCTTGGTCCTGAGTCATCGCATCAAGTCCGAAGGTTGAAATCTGTTCATGTGGATGACTTCTCGAAGGGCTTAAACATCGTGTGGAAACGGCTCGACGACACCTTCGGACGTCCTGAGGCAATTGAGGATGCGCTGCTGAGGAGGTTGGAGGAGTTCCCAAGAATATCGTACCGGGATAATGCCAAATTGCAAGAGCTCGGAGACCTCCTGCTGGAACTCGAAGCTGCCAAATCTGACCCCTACCTCGCCGGTCTTAACTATTTGGATAGCGCAAGAGGAGTAAACAAAATTGTTTCCAAGTTACCATCTGGACTTCAAGAAAATTGGATGTCAGTGGGGACTAAATACAAAAAACAGAACAACACTGCGTTCCCACCCTTTGCGGTTTTTTCAAAGTTCGTTCAAGACCAGGCAAGCATGAGGAACGATCCCAGCTTCATCCTGCAACCACCATATGTCTCGCCTTCGATCACACAGCGAAAAGAAGGAACGACCACCAAGACCCCGCTGCACAAGTCATCTGTGTCAGCAAGGAAAACAAACGTAGATCACGCCTTCGAGCAGGTTCAGGAAACCACTCCAAAGCAGCTACTTGAATCGAAGAGCTTCGAAAAATGGTGCCCGCAGCACAGGAAGCCTCATCCTCTTGCACGGTGTCGCGTTTTCCGTGAAAAAACACTGGAAGAGCGGATGACCTTTCTTAAAGCGCACGGAATATGTCTACGATGTTGTTTATCCTCAAATCACACGCAGTGGCAATGCAAGGCGGTCGTAAAATGCTACATATGCAGCAGCGGTAATCATGCGACAGCGCTTCACCCATCAACTACGAGCTCCGAATCACCGAAGCCTATTGAACGCGATAACAACTCTGCTCAGAATTTGGATGAAAGAGTCACATCTACGCGTACCGAGGTGGCAAACGTGAACGACAACTACAGATCGTGCGCTAAAATCTGCCTTGTGGATGTGACTCATCAATCACAGCGTGACAAGATATTCAGAGCATACGCGATACTCGATGAACAGAGTAATCGTTCGTTGGTTCGGTCAGAACTTCTCGAAGAGTTCAGTGTGGAGGGCACACCTACCCAGTACACATTACGCACTTGTTCCGGCAGTACTGAGGTTGTTGGCAGGGTCGCAAACGGCTTCCTTGTGCAGAGCGTATCGGGCAATGTCAAGCTCTCCCTTCCGCCTCTTCTTGAGTGTGATGAGATTCCGGAAAACAGGGAAGAAATTCCAACGCCAGACGCAGCACGGAACTACCCGCACTTGAGGGCCATTGCCGCTCATATTCCACCTCTCGAAGAGGCAAGAATATTGCTCCTACTCGGTCGAGACGTTCTCAGAGTCCACAAAGTTCGCCAGACCATTAACGGGCCACTTAACGCTCCTTATGCACAGAGGCTCGATCTCGGATGGGTCATTGTCGGAAACGTCTGCCTGGGTCGTACGCGAAAAACAGGCACCATAAATGTGTTAAAAACACACATTCTGGGCAACGGAAGACCATCCCTTTTCACCCCATGTACAAAACATTTCATGATGATGGAACCGCCGGTTCTCTACACTGCGGATAGGCATCAGGTCAAGAATGATCTCTCCTCAATAACAGCATCAGATGGCACCTTGGCACCTAACCTGTTAGAGACAACGCGAGAAGAAAACGAGCGTTCCCTGTCTATAGAAGATAGAGCCTTCCTCAATATCATGGATAGGGAATTATACAAAGACAGGTCAAACAACTGGGTTGCCCCTCTACCTTTCCGCTCACCAAGAAGACGGCTTCCGAATAACCGAGAACAGGCTCTCTCCCGCCTGTACTCGCTGCGACGCACGTTGCGAAAAAACCCCGCGACAAAAGAGCGCTTCGTGCACTTCATGAAAGGATATAAAAGAAGGCGACGTCGTGCTCATCAGGGACAAAGAAGCAAATCGCAACGATTGGCCCATCGGCGTTGTCACCCAAAGCCTGCCCAGTGCGGACAGAATGGTGCGCAAGGTGGAGGTGAAGATTGCAAGGAATGGTGCAATAAGGAAACTCTGCCGACCGATATCGGAAGTGGTGCCCTTGTTTTCGCCATTAACAAACTGTGGCGTCTAGCAAGCAGACACCAGACGGGGAGTGTGCCGTCCTCTCTCGAAGAGAGCGGCCAGGAGCCTTGTTTGCCTTCCAAGTGCCGCCAAAGGAAGTCGGGGGAGACGCTTAATCCCTTAATAGGGGCTACTTCCACGTCTTGAAACCCCTTTTTCCTTTGTTATGGCCACTTTAAACGGGCGCCGCAAACGACCTTCAGAGCGTCATTTGTCATCTTCTCTGTCAGCTCACGGAGAGAGTGAAAACACTGGTCGTCGACGGAAGAAGAAATGCCAAGCGGCGGGCAGACTCACCCTACCTGCCAGAGCAACAGCACCGCTTTTTACGAGGGGGACTTACTGAGTGCTTGTGAATGTCTGTTGAAATGTGACCCCAATTCCTGTTAATTAAAGTTACTTTTGTTTAAATGTTCACGAGTGTTCGACCGTTAACTGGCTGGATAGCGGACGCTTTGACCCGTCAAATGCGAGCTGCGAGACCAGCATAATATATATGAGGTCTAATAGACAATAATGCCAAGGAACGTATAGGGGAAGACATTAAAACCAATGTAACGTAAATAAGAAGAAAGTCGGGGAAAAAGAACTTGTCCTGACAAGGAATCGAACCTACGACCTCCAAGTTACGCGCTCGATGCTCTACTACTGAGCTATCATGGCGTCTATTCCCCCAGCCACATTGTTCGGTTTATATGTGAATTTAAACGTGGGAGTGTCAGCGCCATCTGTAGCCATGGCAGCGAGGGTGGAACAGTTTTTATGATTTTATGAGCATGATTGGCGTCACGTAGCACGTGAACTTATTACGAGCTAGCAGCTCGTAAAAAGATTGTTGTATATATTTATCTACAGTGCATTTAAAGTAGCACTCAGACTTGCAACACTATACCGGTTGGTGCGTGAGCTTACGGTGCGCTGCACGTCCCATGAAGTAATAGTCCAGCATATTGGAGTGCCTTTCCATGGGTATGCCGGATCTACGAATAACCTGGTGGTTGTTTTTGATACCCGTGATGTGGCGAAGTTCTTACCTTCCATAAGAACAGTGAACACGGTGCTATGGGGGCAGCTTCAGGCATGGCATCTTTTGGTTACTGTATGAATACTCTGATGACTGATTGAATAATATGGGGGGTTTAATGTACCAAAACCACCATATCATTATGAGAGACGCCGTACTGACGGGCTCCGGAAATTTCGACCACCGGGGTTCTCTAACGTGCACCCAAATCTGAGCACACGGGCTCTGACGACTGTCTAGAAGCGCTGTATGAAACTGCGGTTAAGCGCGTGTGTCAAAGCAACGCAGCGTGGCGTGCGCCTGCGAGTATATATGGCAGGACCAGCGCCTGCCGTGGCAACGCCGGCGTGAAGCGACCGTGCGCCTGCGAGTATATATGGCAGGACCAGCGCCTGCCGTGGCAACGCCGGCGTGAAGCGACCGTGCGCCTGCGAGTATATATGGCAGGACCAGCGCCTGCCGTGGCAACGCCGGCGTGAAGCGACAAAATGAACGCCGGCGAGCACGCGCACCACGTCAGGTCTAAGTGTATTGGTGCCGTGACTCCGGCATGTCATGTTCTTACATGACACGCATCTCGTGGTCATCATGTTTGCACCAGTCACATACCTTCATCATTCATTGGCGTCACCTAATACCAAATTTGGCTTATGTGAAGCTAGCGAAACGGCCGCGAGCGCATCACCAGTGTGGCATGTAGTCACGTTGTTGCATGACACGCATGTTGTAATTATCATGTTCCGATGTGTCATTTACCTATGTCGTCCGTTCGCGTCGCGCAATACCGAGCTTGGTACATGTGAAGCTAGCGAAACGCCCGCGTGCACATCATGAGCATAGCATGTAGTCATGTTCTTACATGGCACGCATCTCATGTTTATCACGTTTCACGAGTATCATGCCTTCGTCCTCCATTAACCTACTGTAGTACCAAACTTGGTATAAGTGAAGCTAGTGAAATGGCCACCAGCGCATCATGAGCGTGGCGTGTTGTCATGTTGTTACATGACACAGATCTCATGATTATCCATATCCAGAGATCTCATGAGATCTCTGGATATGGTGTGTTTAGAGAAAGCGGTGAATGATTTAGTGTACTCGGTACTCTACTATGGAAGAGCTGAAAGTCGTCCCGTGTAAGCGGAAGTGCACGGTACACGTGCACTATATGTGCATAGAGAAACATACTTACATAAAAAGCGGACACTCCCGTAGGGCCCTGCGACCCAGCTACTGCATGCGCTGCTTTCAGCGCCATGAGGGGTTGGTAATACCCGATAATGTCTTCAGCATAAAAGGATAAAAAAATTTGTTTTTCTGACGCTGGAATTTGAACCCGCACGCTCATGCTCCGAAAGTGAGTGTCTTTTTCAGTAGGCTACGCACCCATTTTTTTCTTTAATGAATGGAATTATCACCAGTAAACTACACACAACATACTTCATCAGAAGTCAGGCAAACACACACAAGCGTCAAGAACGGGAAGCCACTCCGGAACGGGGTCAAAAGTCTGAACAAAGCTGCGCACTTGAGCAGCTGCTTCTCGGAAGACAGATCTCGTCGACCGTGGTGACTCGGCGTGCCCATCAATCATGCGATTTTTCCATAGTGAATAAAGTCCCAACAACCTAAACAGGTCACAAGGAGTATTATCAGTCAGGCTATTTTTGAATGGGAGAAACCCAATACCATGAGCTGTGATTGGAAGTTCTTTTCTTCTTGTTCTTTTTAGAATATCCCAAAAATAAAAAGCGTCACGATAATGAGTAAAACAATGCTCTATAGTCTCAGGTTGGTTGCAGAGTCTACAATTCAGAGTCCAGGGTACGTATATATATTTTTCATTCAGTCACGTTTCCACTGGCAGCGTGGAAGTGTGCAGTTTAAAAAAAATGTTTTCACTGAAGGAGATATCCACATTTTAGGTACACGAAATAATACATTGTGACCAGGCAAAAGCGAATATGGCTTTCGATAAACAGGTTCGGGGAAAAGGTTATTCACAAGTGCAGCTGTTAAATTTGTTCTGTCATTAGGATACAAATACTCTAAGGTAAATCTGGCTTTCAAAAATTGGCAGTATCCACAATTTCTTTTGAATCCCCGCATCGGCAATTCCTTAGCAATGCTTGTAGTGACATGAATAAAGGTGGTAACATAGACGGTTGCGAAGAACCGCTGAAAGAAAGGGGTGGCACACATCCTTGAGGTAAAAAAATCGCAACACTAACTGTCGCACAAACAAATGCACAAGGCCGAGGCCATTCTTTTCAGGTGGATGAAAAAGATTGTCTCTTCTCATGGGTTCCCAGGAAGAGCTCCAAATAAAGCAGGCAAATATCCTATGAAACACTTGAATGTGCACACGAGAGCAGTGCAACACCTTCAGAATATAAATAGGCTTTGATACAAGGAATATATTGCAGGCTTTCGCTCTGGCAAAAATGGAAAGCTCCCGTCCATGCCATTTGTCACCTTTCGGCGGATCGTTGTTATTGAGCGGTCCAGTGTGGGCCACTGTTACGATAGTTATCAAGAGGCATACCAAAGTACTTCGTAAGAGTCGCATTCCAATGAATATTTGCGAAGACCGAAGGAGTTCGGGCCCACATGCCTAGCCAGAATTCACTACATTTGTCAAAATTTATGCTGGTGCCAGTGACTTCACAGAAACGTAAAGTAGTGTTGACTGCTTCTTGAACACTGGGTTAATCAGCGCAAAATGATGATGATGATGAGCCTTCAGCTTTGCTGGCACTCGGCCACAAAGGGGGATCGGCCAAGAACCGGGCGGCAGGATCATCAAGTGTGCTAAGTCAGGCATTCAGGTAGACTCGTAGCCGTAAATATTAACAATAGTATAACAAGGTAATCTTTTTGGTGACGTTATGTACTCACACACGGCAGAGTAAACCTCCCTGTGGCTATAACCTAATGTAATCCCTCCGAAGGATAAAATTACTTCCATGTTTATTTTTAAACCTAGCTTCTCAATTGGTTCGACCAGGTATCTTTTCCTTTGATAAGAATATTGTTGACAGAATAAGAAGAAATGATCTATTGATTTTGATTCCTTGCAAAAGAGACATAATGGAGATGCTGTTAGTCCAGCTTTATGTATAGGTAGTAATTCAGATGCGGAATTCTGCATCGTAATCTGGTTATTGTAATTTCTAGCTTCCGAGATACACACCACCGTTTGTTCCAGCAAAATGTACGAAGTCTCTGACTTTATCCAATGATAGTTCTTCTATTTCCTTGTGCAAACAAGCCTTTCTATATCTGAGTGCTGTTACGTAGGCGAAATAAGGTAAAATAGGTAAGAGTGGTCCGCTTAAAGATGCTTTGGCTAACGAGTCTTCCATCTCATTTGGATAAATCCCGCAGTGGCCAGGTATCCATAGCAAGTGAAATTTTTTCAGGTTTGCTGGTAATAAACTGCTAATCATACTCAATGATGTCCAATTTTTTGCTGTAGATAGTGCAGTGCATACTGAGGAAGAATCGGTAAGTATGACCGCTTCTAATTCGCTTGCAGGAAGTTTACGAAGTGCTAGAATTATAGTAAATAATTCAGCGATGAATATAGGCGTGTAATCTGGTAATCGAACTGAAAAAGACCAGTCGAGAGAAGTAATGAAGATGCCTACTCCAGCCTTTTCGTTTATTACGGATGCATTTGTCACAATAATGCTGTTTATGGACAGATGAGTCAAGTGATCTTGTAACCGATTGTTTAAATATCAAAGGGGCAGTTGTTTCGCATTAGAGGGGAAAATATCATCAAATTTAATTTCAAGTTTTGAAGGAGGCATCTTCGTTATGGCAATCTGATAAATATTTACATTGAGAGGCTCTAGCAGCGCTTCGACGAACCTAATCTGAGGGGAGTGTAGTCTAGACCATTGTGTTCCGAAGAATGCGGTTGGTTCTTGAATAAAAACGTAAGACGCTTCTCGCAGAGACGAAATGTAGATTTTTAAGAAAGTTTGAACTGTAAGTATTCTAAACTGAGTTAACAAAGGTGGAAGACGCGCTTCCACATACAAAACATTATTTGCCGCAAATTTGGGGAGTCCAAGACACAAGCGCAAAGATTCTCTTTCCAATAATATTAACTGTCTCATCTTGTAAGCCGCGCTGCCTGAAAATAATACGCACCTCAATTCCATAATAGGCCGCCCATACATCTGTCACAGAACGAGCGCTCAAAAAAATTGCCCGCAGCTTCCCTCGGGGGAACACTGAGGAGGATGCGGAGCATATAATTGGTTAACGGGGTGTTAAAGTGCGACTTACTTGGGTCGATGGCTAAATTGGTTAACGTGGTTGTAGGAGGGGGTGTTAAATGAGTGAACACGTACACACGTATGCGAAAGGGCGGCGCTGGTCGAAGGGATGTCGATCATTGTGTTTGTGGATTCGTTGGAATTCATTTCACCGCTACCTTGGACGTTGACGCGCCGTACAAACCAACCGACGAGCGGCAACTGAGCGAGCGAGCGCCGACCTTGAGTATATATACAGCGCGACGGCGCATGCACTGTCAGCTGTCGAATGTTCGAGAAGGGGGAGAAGCGCAACGGCGCATGCGCGCGCGTCAGCTGCCGATGATCTCGAAGCGCGACGGCGCATGCGCGCGCGTCAGCTGCCGATGTTCTCGAAGCGTGACGGCGCATGCGCGCTACATTATACAGCTAGGGAATGTTCGTGAAGAGAAGCGCACGTGGTGTGTAGAGGAGGAAGGGTGCACAGATGGTGGAGGAGTGAACCGCGCGCGGTGTGTAGAGAAGGAAGGGATGCACAGAAGGTGGAAGAAGGAGGAGGAAGCTTGCGGACGGCGCCGCACTGCAAGCCTCGAGTATTAGATGCTCCGCATCTAAAAGGGCGCGACACCGAATTCCCGCGACGAAACGCCGGAGTGACGCCGCGAGGTCAAAAGAAAAAGAGAAAAAAGAAAACAAGCTCCCCGGGCACGCTCCCTCCCCTCTTGAAAGCGTGGCTTTGCCGACAAACCTCCTCACCCCACATCGGCGGCCGAGCAAGCACTCGAAATTTCTTGAAGGAAAGGGGCGTGGTCATGCCGGGTTGAGTCATCCATCGCGGAGGGCATTCGAACCGTCTCGCCCTCTCTCCAGCCTTCGCTGCGCATCGCGCTGACGAAAGGATGAGAACTTTCTGGAATCTCGCGCGGAGGGTATTTAATCGAGCAGCCGAGATGAGCGATCAAGAGAAGACGGAAGTTAGCGCCAGAGCGCGTAGGGATTCCGCCGTGTAGTCGGCGAAGGTTTCGTCCGTAGAGACAAAGCAGAAGAAGATGATTTTCACCTGAGGGGTGACGACTCGAGCTACAGGCAAGAGCGTGTGTTTACCGCTATCGAGCGAAGACGCGTGGCAACAGCTGCGTGTGTGAAGCCGACGTGTTTCCGGCGAAGAATTTTGAAGCTTGGAGAGTGAAGACGCGAGGTTTCCTGGAAGAGAAACTTCGGCGAGGTTTCCTGGAAGAGAAACTTCAGGGGCAGGGGAACGACAACAACGCTGGACTTTGAGTGAGTGATTCTCGGAAGAGTATCGTTCAGACTTTTGTTCCAAGGACTTTGAACTGAAGAAGTTTTCTAAGTCTTTAGTCTTTAAGTGTCTTGGTTGTTCATTGCATGCGACTGCATTGTAGTGCGTATTGTTGTCTGTGTCCGTTGTTTCGAGTGTGGCTAATTGTACTGTGTAGTACGTTGTTTGACTGGTGACATATTGTATGCAACTATTGTGGATTCTGCATTCTTGTGTATTGTTTTCGATCTGCCATTATTGAGAATATAATTTTGTTTTGGTTATCAACTCTCGGCTCTGACTTGTTCTTTGGGCCACAGCCGGCGTCCGCTGGCGCGCCAAAAAGGACCACTTCTAAATTGTCCACGCTCTCGTGGTGCGGTTTGGGGGGCCGATATTTCGGCCCTTGGAATCAGCCAGGCGATTGCCTCCCTAATTAACGAGACCTGTGTGACAATTAATCTGGCGTCCGCGACAGGACCTTTTGGTGCACAGAGTGTCCAAAGTAGTAAGAAAGAGCCTCGAGGTTGATAGTGCTATCGGAACGATTTTGTGTTTTGTTCAGTGTTCTCGTTAACGAGTGCAGGGGAGTGTTCCGATAGACTGATTGAGGCAGATACTTTTTACACGCGGCAAGACTTTATTTGCGAGACACCATGGATCTCGAAAAGTTAGTTGCTCTTGGTGAGAAGATGGGTATTTCTGGCGCCGAACTACGGAAATGGGTAAGCCAGAAGGAGAAAGAGGTGGTAGAGAGAGAGAGGTTGGCAGCTGAGGGAGCCAAGAAAGAAAAAGCAGCTGAGTTGGAACGAGAGAGTTTGGCAGCTGAGAGGGCGAAGGAAGAAAGAGAGCAAGAATTGAAGTTGGAGTTGGAGAGAGAAAAGCTGGCAGCTGAAAGGGCGAAAGAAGAAAGAGAGGCAAAGGAGCGACAGCTAAAAGAAGAAAGAGAGCAGCAGTTGAAGTTGGAGCTGGAGAGAGAAAAGCTGGCCGCTGAGAGGGCGAGAGAAAAAAGAGAGGCAAAGGAGCGACAGCTGAAAGAAGAAAGAGAGGAAAGGGAACTGCAGCGGCAGCACGAGATGGAACTCGAGCGGCTCCGGTTGCAACAGCGAAGTGAAACTCCCGTCCAAGCTGGAGTTGAAAGCAGCAAACGGGAAGATCATGGCTTCCGCTTGAACCCAAGCAAGCTGCTCGTAGCGTTTGATGAAAGGAAGGAAGACCTTGACGCGTACCTTCACCGATTTGAGACGATTGCAAGGAGCCAGAATTGGCCGGAACATCAATGGGCAACTGCTTCGAGTACTTGCTTGAGTGGGGAAGCGCTCAGTGTGTACGGCAGGCTGACGCCGACCGATGCAGCCAACTATGCAAAGGTGAAAGCTGCTTTGCTGAAGCGATTTAGATTTACTGTGGAAGGATTCTGGGACAGATTTCGGACAGGAAAGCCAGCTGATGGGGAGACGGCTATGCAGTATGCCGCCCGACTTTGCCATTATTTCGACAGATGGATTGAACTTTCAGGGACAGCGCAGGGGTACGATGAACTTAGAGAGCTCCTAATTAAAGAACAATTTCTTACTAGTTGCCACCCAAGCCTGTCACTATACTTGAAAGAGAGGAAGGCTGAGTCACTTGAAGGAATGCTTGAATTGGCTGATCAATTCTTGGAAGCGCAAGGTGGAACTAATTTGGCCAAGTTCAAGAAGGAGTGTCTCGAAGACTCGAAAAATTCGGCACCCGAACCAAAGAAGCGTGCACCGGAGAGTGTTCCGAAATGTTCCTTGTGTAACCGAGTGGGTCATCGCGCGACCAACTGTCGTACTAACTTTACGAGTCCTACGGTATTAAAATGTTTCAAGTGTGGTCAGACTGGGCACAAAGCAGACACATGCCGAAACGGGGCGAGTCAAACTCACCAGGTATCCTCTGTGCAAGCGGCACCGAAATCCGGTAATATTGCCGTCACCGATGGATTCGTAGAATTGAAAATGGGGAGAAAATCCCTATTGTGGGTGCTGTAATGACCAAACAGCCGACCGGTGTTACGAAGGGAATGCCAACGCTGCCTGGAAAAGTTGCGGACAAAAAGATTACGGTGTTAAGAGATACCGGCAGCTCCACTGTTATCGTGCGGAGAAATTTGGTACGGAAAAGTGAGTTAACAGGCAAAACCAAACCGGTTTGCCTAATTGACCGTACGGTTCGTATGCTTCCCGAAGCAGAAATTGAGGTTGAAACCCCGTACTTCAGCGGGAAGGTTACTGCTTTATGCACGACGACCCCCCTGTACGACCTTGTCATCGGAAACATCGACGGGGCGCCAGGATCGAATGATCCAGAATGTTTGGGAGAAGACCCTAAGATAGAGCCCTCGCCAACCCAGCGACTGCGAGATACAGTGGAGGAGCAGCTTGTGACGGATCTCACTAGAGCCCAAGGTGAAGCCACGGTGCGAGAGACAGTGAATGAGAAGATGATCGTGTTGAATGAGTTCACGTGCCGAGCAACTGGACTTACGTCGGCACGGCCTAAACCGACCGACAGTGTAAAGGAGACAGAGTCGGCCAGCCAGGCAAAATGTCGGGACGTGAACAAGCGGGTGAATAACCGGGCAGGATCGGTTGAGCGTCATGACCCGTTAGCAGTGTCAGAAGTGACAACAATGGCTGAGACGCCGCCTCAGATACCGTCGTTGGAAGGGGCTCACCGGAACAAACGGAACAAAACGAGCAAAAACAATAGCAAGAGATCGAGCGAGCACCGCAAGAAAGGACGCAAGCGCAGCTCGAAATACACAGGATAAGTGCTGATGTCGAACCGGAATGTGTTTGATAGTGCTAGATGTTAAGTGTCACAACTGTATGTCGAGCGAGTCAAAATGTTTGCTACGGTGATGTGATGTGTAGTATTGTGTAATTGTTGTAATGAGAGAACTTTGTACATTTGTATTGTTTGGAATATGTGATGGAGTGTTGCATTCATGTACCTGTGGCTATATTTCATATGTTGTGGAATTGAATTGCAATGTACAGTTGTATTGAGTGATATATTGTGAATGTGACGGGTCATGAGCGACGGACTATGTTACAGTCTTTAAGTGTGTGGTGACTGTTCGCGCTCGTTTGTGTGGTTTTGAATATTATAAGATAATATTCTTAAAGTGGGGGGCAGTGTCACAGAACGAGCGCTCAAAAAGGGCGCGCCGCCAAATTCCCGCGACAAAACGCCGGAGTGACGCCGCGAGGTCAAAAGAAAAAGAGAAAAAAGAAAACAAGCTCCCCGGGCACGCTCCCTCTCCTCTTGGAAGCGTGGCTTCGCCGACGAACCTCCTCAGCCCACAGGGGCGGCCGAGCAAGCACTCGAAATTTCTCGATGGAAAGGGGCGTGGTGATGCCGGGTCGAGCCATCCGTCGCGGACGGCCCCCGTATCGTCTCGCCCTTTCCCCAGCCTTCGCTGCGTATCGCGCCAACGAAATGATGAGAACTTTCTGGAATCCCGCGCGGAAGGTATTTAATCGAGCAGCCGAGATGAGAGATCAGGAGAAGACGGAAGTTAGCGCCAGAGCGCGTAGGGATTCCGCCGTGTAGTCGGCAAAGGTTTTGTCCGTAGTGACAAAGCAGAAGAAGAAGAGGATTTCCACCTGAGGGGTGAAGGCTCGAGCTACAGGCAAGAGCGTGTGTCTATTGCTATCGAGCGAAGACGCGTGGCAACAGCTGCGTGTGTGAAGCCGACGTGTTTCCGGCGAAGAAGTTTAAAGCTTGGAGAGTGGCCAATTGAAGACGCGAGGTTTCCTGGAAGAGAAACTTCGGCGAGGTTTCCTGGAAGAGAAACTTCAGGGGCAGCGGAACGACAACAACGCTGGACTTTGAGTGAGTGATTCTCGGAAGAGTATCGTTCAGACTTTTGTTCCAAGGACTTTGGACTGAATAAGTTTTCTAACTCTTTAGTCTTTAAGTATCTTGGTTGTTCAATGCATGCGACTGCATTGTAGTGCGTATTGTTGTCTGTGTCCATTGTTTCGAGTGTGGCTAATTGTACTGTGTAGTACGTTGTTTGATTGGTGACATATTGTATGCAGCTATTGTGGAGTGTGCATTCTTGTGTATTGTTTTCGATCTGCCATTATTGAGAATATAATTTTGTTTTGATTATCAACTCTCGGCTCTGACTTGTTCTTTGGGCCACAGCCGGCGTCCGCTGGCGCGCCAAAAAGGACCACTTCTAAATTGTCCACGCTTCGTGGTGCGGTTCGGGGGGCCGATATTTCAGCCCTTGGAATCAGCCCGGCGATCACATCCCTAATCAACGGGACCTATGTGACAACATCTTGTAAATCATTATCAATGAACTCCTTCGCATTCCTATTTTTCTGTTTCCCAATTTGCGTAACCATGCCAAGGCACGTGATGCTTTACAGTCAACCTCGTCTATATGACTTTTCTAATTTAGCGTCCTATTATATACGATGCCTAGGTATTTCAGGAAATCGACCTGGGGAATGAGCTCGTTATGATACATCAGAGAAGTGTTGATACGATCCTTAAAAAAGAATGGCAGAAGCGCACTTTTGTTGACGTTCAATCACATATGGGTATTGTCAAGCCATCCTTCTAGCATGTTCATGTAATTCTGTAATGCCTGATACAATGAGGGCAGATCACTGTTTGTTGCGAAAAAAAGCAATATCATCTGCGTACACGCAAATTTGGATATCCTGATGAGTTGGAATGGAACTTAGTAATATGTTGAATAACACAGGGGATAATACTGAGCCCTGAGGTACACCTCGTGTCTGCTTATATCTTTTAGAATAGCATCCGTCCAAGAAGCAAATAAATTCTCTGTCTTTCACAAACTCTGTAATTCATGCTGTTATATATTTTGCAAAGCGATAATCTTGCATATGCTGGATTATGATAGCATACTCCACTTTGCCGTACGCTTTAGCTAAGTCTAGAGGGCCTAGTGCACAGTATTCGCGTCGATGCCGAGCCAGCTGTATGCGACTTTCCAAATCCACATGTGCACACCAAATGGAGCATCCCGATCTAAAGCCAATTTGTCTGGGGTTTAGTATTGTATGTTCATTGATGTAGTTTATTATACGGACATTTACGACTCTCTCTACAATCTTGACCAGGTTAGACGTCAATGAAATAGGCCTTATGTTGTCCAGAGTGAACTCCATGCCCTGTTTCTTAAGTATCGGAATTATTTTGAAAAACTTCCAATCTGCCGGAATTCAAGAATTTTTCAGAGAATAATTAACTATATTACGGATTTCATGTGGGGATATTTCGTATAGCACTTTAATCATTGTATAGGTCACCCCATCAGGTCCAGGAGCAGCGGAATGTAAGCTCTTCATCACATCCGCCAGTTCAGCTGAAGATACCTCCTGGAAATCACAATCCACCCTTAATTTCACCATGGACTTTGGCATAATTGTCGTAAACCTGGTTTGCAAGCCTTTAGCAATATTTTCCAAAAAATCAGAGAGTTCGCGAGGAGACATAATGGTGGAATGAATGCTTTCTGCCTGTGGAATCATTTTTCTCGCACGCAAAAACCTGAAAAGCATTTTCTTATTTTTATATTTCTTATAAATAAATTTATTCATATCATAGTCTTCTTTTGCTTTGCGCATTAGACGCTTAAAATCAACGGCCATGAATTCACAATCACTCCAATTTTGGGGGCATTGGTTAATTAACAGCTTTTTCCAAGCTGCTTTTCGCTTTCTATACCCCCTGACACATTCTAGATTCCACCACGGGCTAAAAGATCCCGCTGTGTTCGAGTTTACAGTAAATGTTGAATTTTTAATTATCGTTTCAACACCGCCCATAGACTCATAGCCCTAAGGTCTTACTGCATTTCCTCACAAAAAATAAACGCAGATTTTAAGTCTTTTTGTAATTTAGCATGGTTTATGAATGAGACAACTTTCCCTGCCAAATTAAACCTCGGGAACTTAATTTCAATATTAATGGGAAGGTGGTCGCTGTTTCTAGCACAATCTAATATATTCCACGAGGATATGCTTAAAGTAGAGCTGGAAAATGTTAAATCAATAGCCGATTTAGAGTTACCTCTTGCAAATGTAGCAACGTGTTAGTTCAAGCAGGAAAAGTTATTATCAAGCGTCCATTCCCACAAACGTCTTCCGCAGACGTCAGATTTGAAGCCCCAAGACACATGGTGTGAATTGAAATCACCACACAGTACTATTTCTTTTCTGCATGAAGCTACCATAATATCGAGGCATCTCGTGTCTTGAACTCCTGCAGGAAAGTATACATTTGCAAAAGAGAAAGGCGAGCAGTTTGGTAGTGTTATAATTTCGTACTTCGTATCCATACACTGATACGATATCTTGGCTCTGTGACTAAATTTCGTTGATATTAGGAAAGCCAGACCACCACCTCTACTCGGCCGATCCAGCCGGATTAATCGATAATTTTTCATGTAGAACTTTTTACCGTTAGCAAGCCAGGTTTCCTGAATGGCAATTATGTCGGGAGAAATTTGTGAAAAAATATATTGTAAATCTGTAGTTGCCGACCAAATAGACCGGCAATTCCACTGCAGAATGTTTAGGGAACCTATTTAGATGCTATACAAGCAGAAGAAACTGCCTGATCCAGAATATCTTTTTTAAGAAATCATTTTTTGAAAGGTTCTCAAAGAATTCTTTTTTTTGACAAGTATTTCTTAGATTTTGGGTTCTGAGAACACTTTTTAGAAGGGGGAGATCTGTTACGTTTCAAAGTCCTTTGAGATTCTGTGTCCATATCTGTAAAGTCTCCTGAATCATCTGTCATAGGTTCTGACTCAGCCTGGATTCTATCTTTAGAAGGTCCTGCTTTCGGAGAGATAGATCTATGATTGACTGTCAGGTTTTCCTCCTCTGTTCCCCTTGAAATAAACTGAGCCTGCGAGTCCCGATTTTGCACAGAAACTGTACCAATTGTTTGTGTCACCTGTTGTGTTAACATATCAGCCAAGGCTTCAAAAAGAGTAGCTGCCAGACGCCGCATTGTCTTTTCAGTCAACTTTTCAATAGCCTCAGTTATCCACTTTGCAAGCGACGCATCCATTGCCGCTGTGTGCCAGAATGTTATGCCTGCGTAACCTTTCGATCTTTCATGCATTTCTGCTTCCGCCTCCCTCCTAGACCAACGCCTGCATTCCATGATTTCTAGAACACCCGGTTCTCTTTCTTTTGCAGCACATTAAGCAGAGTCTGCAGGATGCGCTCCATTACACAAGCAGCACTTCTGGTCATCAGATTTGCAACCGTGGCTGTCGTGACTCTCTCCGCACAGACGACATCTGGCTTTGATCTGCATCCTTTCATGCTGTGGCCGAATCGCCAACATTTTGAGCATTGCAAAGGTTTCGGGGAAAGTGGCTCTACTTTGTAGATTAGTGGCCATGCCCTAATTTCTGTTGGTCTGACTCTTCCTGCAAAAGTTACTATAACTGATTCAGTAGGTGATTTTGTTTTATCAGTCGTTCGGGTGCATCGATAGACTGAAACGGCCCCAGCCACAGCAAATAAGTCCAGAATTTCTTGAGGTGCTAGACTCGTATCCACCCCACGGTCTATGCCCTTCGTACTTGCAAGATAAGCTGGAATAAACGGGCTCACCGGCTGTGCAGCGAATTCAGAGCAATTCAGAAGCTCTCGGACGCAATCCTGGTCTGCAGAGCAGCACAGGATACCCCGTCGGCCGAACTGGCGGACCTCAGTAATCTTCTGGAAAAGCGACGAGGCTTTCTGAAGCATCACTTGTGTCACCTTCGGATTCTTCATTAGAATGGAATCCCCATTTGTAGGAACCAGAGCCACAAGGACGTAGTTATCTCCACTGCGTAGCAAGGTATCAAGCGGCCAATCCTTGACCGGTAGTGAGGCCAGCCAAGGGGAGTGC
The DNA here is from genome assembly GCF_043290135.1 of Rhipicephalus microplus. Classification (NCBI taxonomy): domain Eukaryota; kingdom Metazoa; phylum Arthropoda; class Arachnida; order Ixodida; family Ixodidae; genus Rhipicephalus; species Rhipicephalus microplus. The sequence continues at coordinate 97,697,718 of NC_134700.1, read as the reverse complement.
CCTTGGCCAGGTGATGAGAAAGACATCAGAATATTCTGACTTGCCTGACCTCCAAAGGACTGCAACAACGTTTCAGTTGAGAGAACCTAATAAGGAATACGAGGAATGAAAAGCAAACCAAATCTTAGCTAAAAGGATCCTGCCGCTCGACGATGAGCCGATCCCGATGAGCCACGCAGCGAAGAAGACAAGCCATGAGCGGCTGAACCGGTCAACTGAACCGGCTGAACCGGCGCAAAAGAAGGCAATGTCATCCGCATAAGCTAGAACTTTAACTTCCTCAGCATCATATCGGTAGCCTCTTATGCTAGACTTTAGAAGCACACTTATTCGTTGGGCGTGTGCGCGTTCCTCTCGCAAGTCAAAGTTTTATTCTTTTAGCGGGACGGCTCAGTGCTGTCCCATAGTTGAGTACGAAGTACTCGAAATCGTTAAACCCTTTTCTAAACAAACAGCCTGTTTCCGCGAAGGGAACACATGTATAGCACATCTAAACCACATGAATGTGCCTTCTTGTGCAAAACAAATGCAGAAAGACAACACTTTCTAGCCCTAATATACTAATTTCTGTTGCAAGGCATTAAATGTCCTCAGCGGGACATTATGTAGAGTGGATACAGAAAAATGAACAAATTAATATACTTTCCTTTTTGCAGAAAATTGATGCCAAACTTGGGTATTCAACGTCCTCCGGAAGAGGCTAATACATGTCATAAAAAGGAGTAAAAGCGAGGATAGGTACGCCATCTAGCGGTTGGTCAGACCCTTTCTTAGTGGGCCGCAAAAATGCTCCAGTGGCCGCTCTTTATATAGTATATTTCTCTATAATATGTGTGTTTAGAAAAAAAAAGTTGAATGATTTCGAGTACTCCGAACTCGACTATGGAAGAGCACTGAGCCGTCCCTATATGCTTAGATATGTGTTTAGAAAAAAAAATGTTTAACGTTTTTTAAATACTTGGTACTCAACTATGGGAGAGCAGTAAGCCGTCCCTAAATAATAATTGGAAAACTGTACTTGTTTAAGAGAATTTTATTTCTGAAAAAATCATACATATACAGAAGACATTTATGTGTCACATTGTTTGTTCCCACGACATGCTAATATATCCTGATATACAATCAAATGCACAGCAGGATTTGTTTCTAACCTGCAAACAGAAACTTTAACGTGCATGAAAAACCTGTACTTAGCGCAGTCGTGAGGGCACGTTAACTGTAGTGTATTTTCGACGATCGCTGAAGAGCTAGACGTATGGCCCATCTATCTACCTTAAATTTGCATAGCGTATATGGCGTTTCCTGGCATTAAATTTTGCAACGTGGGATATTTTTTCATGTATAACATACTGTAAGTCGGTTTCCCATATTGTGCTACAATAAACATTTTATTCTGCCACCCCCCACTTCCTCAAATTGGTGATAGATGCCTTCAAAGAAACTGCTCTATCTTGTTCCGTACCGCCCGTACGACACACTAAGTTAAGGTATATTCGCCTTGTGAAATCGTGTCTGTTTAGGCCAAGGAGAAGTGTCCTTGGTTTAGACCACCGGGTGCACCTGGAGGCCCCCATGAGGACCACATTCCTGAACTAGCGTGGGTGTAAGGCCAGGCTCTCCAGCTCCGACCCACACATACAAACGCGTTTCATGTATACGGCTGGTCCATGTCGCCACCAGGGCCCGTGGCTTTTCGACCAACATCTAGGTTGGATCCCCTCCTCCTTCAGAAGGGGAAGAGGGAACGTTTCTGCGAATGAAATGAAGCTTGTTATTTAACATCACTTGTCGTCCAAACCTGGTATTTACGATCTCAAAATGATTACATACAGTTTAGGAGAAATATTCTTTGTACTAGATGGTATTATTGTACTTTTGAAGGAACAAGGCAATCACCAGTGGGACCATATCTTCGTGCGAAGAGCGAGTGCTGAGCGCGAGCTATGGACGCTGTGCCCCGTTCGACTGTTTGTCACTGTACCGGCCGTCTGCTTGCTACGAGAAGTCATTAATAAACCACGGTATAGGGAAGGAGCAAAGCAGTCACCAGTGGTGATTGGGCCATGCTTTGCAGGGTGATGCCTTGCTCAGAGGTCTGATCAGGCATTTTCGGCGTAGTGGGCCGGCTTCATTAAATACGTCCAATAGCACGCAGACAACCGGTATAGTGAAAACCGTCAAACGGGCTCAGCGTCATAGGCTACCACTTCGCACTAAGAGATGGTCTCTTTGGCGATTGCCTTGCTCCTTGACCATGGAAATACAAAATTAAAAGATAAAAAACAGCGCAGAACACGCATGAAAGATGACAACAGACATGACAGACGAAAAGCTGGCTTGATCTGTAGTCAAACTGTGTGAGCGTGCTGCAAGTTTGTCTGATGGATGGATGGATGGATGGATGGATGGATGGATGGATGGATGGATGGATGGATGGATGGATGGATGGATGGATGGATGGATGGATGGATGGGTGGGTGAGTGGGTGTGTGGGCGGATGGATAGATGGATGGATGGATGGATGCGAGTGGCTATCCTGCATCAAGAGCCAGAAAGACATGGATGTGAAACTTCATTTTTAGTCTTCAGATGCACGACTCAACGTTCCTACGTTGAGACAGTCAGGCCAAGGCCAACCGCAGCATCGTGGGCCCTCTGGACAACCCACAGGTGAGCCCCGACCGCGGGGCTGTTGATGCCGGATAGCCACTTGTTTTCATTGGTTCGCTCCATGCCTCATAACAAAGGGAAACACCAAAGCATGTGATCCCGGGTAGGGAGTAGGAGCTATAAGAATAAATGTGGGGACAAATTTTATGCAATAAAGCCAGCCTGGGATACGAACCCCTCTACAACATGCAGTCTGATTGTCAATGCCTGCACTCGATTCAACTTCTTGTTATGAAAGGGAAATTCTATCCTATTGATATAGCAGTGCTGTGTAATTTCGTTATGAGTTCTGTTCGCATGATTTGTGGTCGCATGATTTCCGTTCTCCACAAGTGCGTGCCAGCGGGGGTGTTCACCATGGTAACAGAAAGCAAGATATCATGGCTCATAGTTGGCCAGCTCGTTCAGGTTTGGGGGTCCTCTATTGATGGACCCCGTGTGACTGGGGATAACCACGTGAGAGTGTGGGTGGTGATGCCCTCGCATGTGCGATACGTTTAGACACAGCGCCAACGCTGAAGGAGCGGATGGCTTTCCTGGATTTGTTGAATATACTTTTATGTCTGTCATCCAGAAGGGTCGAGCAAAGACCACTTCTTCAGCTGCATGCGACGACGAGAATCGTACCAAAACAGCGAAAAATAATTTTTTTCCAGTCCCGCTTTCATGGCCTAAATACGGTATATAACATCCCGCATCTTATATCGTTTTTGTTATATCTTTGGTGTTGTTCTTTGAAGTCAGGACTTTCTTGTACTGTCTCAAAACCCTTCAATGAACTTCACTTGAAAGTCAACCCTTCGAATGTTATTATTTTATGCCTGTGGTGTGCTGAGCTGTGCTGGTCCTAAGCAAAGAGGATTTCAAATAAAATCTTCCTTGGCCCTGGACTGGAAACGAAAGCGCTTGACTTGAATTGGTTTACAAAGATCTTCAAGCCTTTTCATTTCCTAGTTTAAAAATAGATGAGCCAAGTCATCTATCAGTCTATCAACCATGCCTATTTCCATTTATTAGGTTCCTAAACCCTGTTCTGTTGACGCAGGGGAAAGCTTGTGTGTTAATCCATCCCTGGTGGGTAAGACAAAGGTCATAAAAATATAGGTACAAAACTTTATAAATTCCAAAGAAAAGTATTGAACAGTTGCCCGTTTTGAACCTATGACCATATAAACTGATAGGCCAGGGGCAAGGAGGATTAACAAAAAATCACAGCATATCAACGGAGTGCATGATGATGATTTGGGCGAAGAATCCATCAGTCTGTCTTTGCTCCCATCCGTCCGTTCATTCTTGCTTCCGTCCGTCCGTGCTTTCGTCTGTGTGACTGTCAGTGCGGCCGTCCATCCATCCGTTCGTGCATCTGTCTGTCTATTTGTCCGGCTGTCCCTACGTCTGTCCATCCGTTCGTTCATGTAGATAGCATTCCAAGTACCGCCATCTTGCATATTTTCATCATATATTCATCATATAAAAGTACCACCATGCAGCGGACATTCCAAGGATTAAACGAGAGGTGGCACGGCCTGCGCTTTGTGTCTAGTTCATGGCACTGCGGCCCAACTTTCGCTAAAACTTGTTAAAAACCAAGGAGGTAACGCCCAGCGAGTTTAACGTGGCAACCTTTTCTGGTTCGATATTGTGATCAAAGTGCGCCCTTCTCTTAGTCGTTTTTTCAGTAAGCATCAAATTCTAGAAAAATTTTACTGGTGATTAAGTCACCGATACTTGTTTCCGCAGGTTACTTTATCTGAAACAACTGTCTCTAATTTACGATTAACCTGCGTGGGTTTCCTCCTCAATTCAAATGAGTGCACGCGTGCTGCTCCTCTAGTCCGGCCGTAGAGGTGTCTACGAACTACTACGACGCACTACTACTACTACTACTACTACTACTACTACTACTACTACTACTACTACTACTACTACTACTACTACTACTACTACTACTACTACTACTACTACTACTACTATGACATACACCGCGGACGCACCACTCATGGCTTAAGGAGCTTCGCCCCTAAAACGCAGTTCCGAGTCTAACATGTGGAGTTCCTGCTTGAGTCCTCTTCTGTGTCTATCGTGTTTGGGGCAGTTCAGCATTAGATAACACACATTATCATCATCGTGGCTGCATGAACATGTTGAAGATGTGTTTAGAAAAAGTGGTTAACGATTTAGAGTACAATGCACTCTACTTTTGGAGAGCTTAAAGCCGTCCTTGATGAAGGATGCGCAAGTTTACCCCAGTAATGGTGCACGTTGCATCCGAAGTAAGACGTGCTTTGTGTAAGCAGTTTGTTAAGCAATGCATGAGCTTGTCGATAAGTTTTGGGAGCTTAGAGTATAAGTGGTACTCAACATTAGGGTAAACAGCGAACAGGACTGATTCCTTTGTTTTGTCTGAGAACGATGTGTACAAGCATAGTTCACGTTTGGCTCTTCGTAAAATTTACTTGATGTCACATTGGGATATAAGAATCACGCGGGTTTGTGTATTAATAATGAGCGGATTTCCCTAACACATGTGCCATTTAATTTACCTTGATAGCATTTCCCACGCAAGCAAGAGCCGCTAGGCAGTCCGCGAATACGACCCACCTTCTCGGAGTAATTGACAGCTTAATAAAGCTTACTGCTCACAAGATCGCCAAATGCTCCGATGTTGTTGAAGAGAAGCAATGATCTAGCCGATATGCATATTCTTCACGTAATTCCACAATGACGAATGCTGAATTCATGGTCTGTTTGGTGACGGAACCATAAGCTTACACGTGAGTCGTGTACGCTATCGGTACCTGTCGAGGAGGTGATGCGAGGCCAACTGCAGTATGGCAACGGTCAGCTCATCATGTTTGCTGAGTAGTGCTTCTATAGACGTTTCTATATTTGGTAGCTCTAGCAATCATGGAGGGCAGTTTAAGTCCGGTGGCCAGTTTGTTGACGCAAGAAGTCGTGAAATGTAGGGTTGGTCACCACCTATGTGCGTTCTGGTATGGTTCTCAATTTTTCATATGAGGGGATGGGAAGGATGTAGCGTAGCTATAGGAGGAAGAGGGGACGACAGGTCTCCGAATTTCGAATCAAGTAGGGCCTTGTGCCTCTGCTAATGTAAGGAAACTTGACGTAGCCTGTGGAGTCCTCCGATGTACGCCCATAGTTTTCGTACTTGTAGCAGCTGACGTCGGTGTAGAGTGTCTGAGATCTGTTGTGGATAACTGGCACGGAGCATGCAGTCTTGTGTCGCAAAATTGAAAAAAAAATTGAAATTAAGAGTGCAACGAACGTGAAGTAGTGAAGCCGAGGTTCCGCCCCATTTCGAACCCGTTATACGAGGAAGAACATTTATTGCACTGTTCACTTAGCTTTTTCAAGATCGGTTAATGTCACTTTCATCTATGTTGGCGGTCTAAGGTAACACAAAGAAAGCGATGCTTTCGTGGGATTTCAATTCTTTGGCCAGGTACAAAATGTTTCCAGTTTTTCACTTCCCTTCTTGTGAACGGCCAAACTAAAAATGTGACGTGAAAAATCTACCTACTTCGCTTCTAGAGGTAACCGCTTACTACATTTAGGCCTCGCAGAAGCCGATGCTGGACGACTTTGGGAGATTTGTGAGACGTCCATATGTATAAGTAATCTGCATAAGTGGATACGTTCAAGGCTTCTGGCATCAGTTCCGGAAGATCTGTCACTGCAGCGTTGAAGAGAAGTGAACTTGGAGTGCTTCCTTAGGGTACACCTCTGTTAATGTTGAAGAAATCATGGTCACCGTCATTGGAAGCAAGGAATATATGCCTGGCATGCAAGAAGTTGGCGATTCGTTTAAGAATGTGGCCATATACCAATGGTGAGCGAAGACCGTACAGAACAATAGGTGACTGACAGAATCTAACGCTTTTCTTATATCTATGAATGCCACAACAGCGATATTCCCACAACTCTTCTCGCGCTTCATAAATCAAACCAGGTCAAAGATACAATCCTAAGTGCATCGCTGTCGTCTAAAGTACGCCATCTGTTGTGGAAGGGTGTTTTAGCTTCATTTCACCAGTGCAACTTTATGCAACTTTGCGCAACCGCATGACTCTATATATACGCAGTATAGGGAGACTTACCTGGTGGAACCAGTCAGGAGATAGCGGTGGTGTTCCAGGATTTAGGACCGGGATGTACCGGTACTATAGCAAACTTCCAACATGACGGAACGTATGCGTTCGGCCACATGTTGTTATATATCCTTAGTAGAACTGCCATGCCACTGGGACCTAGATTTTTAAGGAAGCTGTATGAAGCGTTCTGTGGACCATTTGTATTCTTACAAGAGATAGTCATAAAGCAGTACGTGGCTATAGTGAAGAATACGTGCTGTCCAGTTGAGAATAGGGTAATGCGGAAGCATCTCGATTTGCTTCTCTACAGAATAAGGCAATGTGGCAGCGTTGTGAACAAGTTGTCTAATACCACCCATTTTAAAACAAAACTCATTAGCAACATCACATTCGCATAGTGCAGAGATACGGCTATTGCTCTAAATGGGGTTCGCTGAGGTATTGGATTGCTTAGAGCAGGGACTACTCACCAGAACTTCAGAAGTGAGGTAATTGGGGTCAGTGAGATCCAGAAACAGTGCCATTTTTTCTGACCCAACTTTTGCACGTGCCGGATCAATTCGGCATGTGTGGCCTGACTCTTTTTGTAATCCTCCAGCCTTCCAGCTCCAGAGCGGCGATAGTGACTTTCCGCTCGTCGTCTGAATTCTCGCAGGCACTCATTGTGTGCATATACAGTGGAGTGACCCTCTTGCACTGCTGTAAACCATTTCGCACGAGAGTAACATGCTTCGAATGCTGGACATTAATATATCCAATTATTAAACTCTTCCCAAGTCTCGTTCAGTGTGTATTCACGAAATCGTTTCTATAACGGTCAGTTTTGTGTTGAATGTCTCTGTTGGAACTTGCATTCAATGATGTTATATGAAAACTGGACAATGGCCACTCCCTCGTGTTTCGAGGTCTGTACGCCAGCCCATGTCCCATGCAATGTCAAAAGAGGATATAGCGAAGTCCAGAATGTTTCGTCACGGAATGTTTATGATGTCACTTTCGCTAGCAAACAGTAGCGTGAAATTGCACGTGCGTGTTCCTGTGTGGTCTTTTTAGGCCAGCTGTAATCTGTTCGACGCGAAAAAAAAAAAAACCTCCCCATCACGATGACGTCACCTCGCGTTGCCAAGCGACAGGTTGCACAGCTGTGCGCCTGCCTTGCTCCGCCACCAGCGCGGTTGCCTGTACGTTGCGCGCAACTACTTGGTCGCACCAAACGTGACGTCATCTGCGCGCCTTTGTATTGTATGAAGCCGGTATCCAAGGCTTGCATGCCAGCATCCACAGCAGTGGCGCGAGGTGCCATATGAAGACACGAGGAGACCGAAGAAGTTCGTCCTGCCGTTAAGGAGGCCGCTAAGAATTGCGGCGCGTTGCCAAGTGAGACTGCAGGGCTCGACTTGTTTAACGTAGCGCATGGCGTAGTTCTGTGTTCGTGCAGGCCCTTGAAATCCTTGAAAACGCTTGAATTTGAAACGTTCGTTTTCAAGCCTCGAAAGTTCTGAAACTTTCGCAATTCCTAAAAATCCTTGAATTTTCTCTCTTTTTTAGTGAACATTGGTGCACATTTCACAGTGCATTATTTGTGATGCTGTAAATGTAGCAGGTAATGTGTAATATGCCCAAATGTAGCAGGTAGCATATGTAATGTGCCCATCCCAAAAGAATTGAGAAGATCAGTAGCTTCTGCATGAAACCAACAACATGCATTTCTCGAAACTCAGAAAAGGCAGATGCAGGATGATCAGAAGCAAAAAAAAACTGATTGATTGATCGATTGATTAATTTGCGGGGTTTAACGCCCCAAAACCACCATATGATTATGAGAGACGCTGTAGTGGAGGGCTCCGCAATTTTCGACCAACTGGGGTTGTTTAACGTGCTCCCAAATCTAAGTACACGGGCCTACAACATTTCCGCCTCCATCGGAAATGCAGCCGCCAAAGCCGGGATTTGATCCTGTGACCTGCAGGTCAGCAGTCGGGTACCTTAGCAATTGATGGATTGAGAAGGAGATTCAAAGGCTTACAAAAAAGGAAAAGAAAGTAGAAACCGCTGCTAAATGGGTGTTGACACAAAATTTCACAGCAGATATAGACTGTTTAATCAATTCCCGTGAACATGCATGTATAATCTCCAAAATATCAACAGCGAATGTAGCTTGGAAGGCATTTTACAGCAATATTAAAGTTTGAATTTTGAAGGTACTGGCAACACCAAGAGGGGCCCCTTGAAGACCGTCTTATTTTTCTCGCGTCACCCCACTGCAGTTAACAAAATGAGTTATGATGACGTCATAGCTGCATTTTTGCCGTGTTTGTTTCAGTATAGCCTAAACTTCTCGCAGCGGCTCCGTGGCCATCCGTTGCCGCAACGCACGTGTTGAAAGTTTTTGTTTGTCGATACTGCAGTTCCATTTCCTATTATTAGAAAGGACTTGTTCATGTGGACCACGTGGAAGTACGTCACAGTTCTGTGTGCTCACGTGGTCGAGAGCTCCCCACGCTAGGTGGCGATAGCTGCACCCGGCTTCTTCTGGTTTTTTGAGTTGTCTCAAACCAAAGCCTCGACTTGTTGATATTGAGGACCCTGTATTTATGAATCTGTCGCGTGTCGCAGCAAATATTGTGCCGTGTTAGGACTAACAGGCCCCCAGCAACACATTGCACCAAAAGAATGTAAGGCAAAAGTTTTTTTTTTGTCAGTACCTCTTTAAGGTATTAACAGCTGCAGTGAATTCACGTGCAGAAAAAGCAGAGACAATTAGTAACCTGACGTGCATCATCAAGCCAAACAGCCTCAGGAAGACTGGCAAAACGAAGGAGCATGAGATAGTGGATATTGATATGAAACTTCAGAAAAAGCAACAAGGCGTTGCGTAATAACTTTTCCTTTGTTTTTCTATCTGCAAGAAAGTTTGAAACTTGTGTAATACTGAAAGTGCTTACCTGTGCAACTTTAAAAGACTCTGATTCAAAGTAGTCTAGAAAGGAATTGTCATTGGAGCCATGTTTTGATGTCTGTTTTATTGATGTTACCCTTTTCGAAGAATTCCAAGTTGTTTCAAACCTTCCCCTTCCCCTGAACATGTTTTAACTGTGTTTTTGGCAGACAATGTGGTTCTTGAAAATTCACCCACATAGCCTTGAAATTCCTTGAACGCTTGTCATGTAAACGAGCATGAATCCTGACTCTTCAGCCGCAACAGCTAGAGGCGACAGGGCTGGACTCGGTTGGAACTTCGTGTCACTCACAATTACATCGTATGGCCAGGACCAGCTGGAAACCGGTCAGCTCCCCTGTGCTTTTAGCTTTGCGGCACTAGTGCAATACACGACCGGTCTTTTTCCTTGAAAATTACGTTTAGTTAAATCTTAAGAAATCTTAACCCTCGTCTTTCTCCCTTTATTTTCAGTGTTTTGTCAATGGGGAGAGGGCAGTAAAATATTATGACTAAATACTTTCGCCTGTGGAGAATCTAGAGGCACTCTGGTCTTACTCGACACTGTCCGCTGGCTGGATTTTTCATCCAATTGAGTTTGCATAAACGAGCGCGAAGGAAGGAAACTACAACCTGCACCACGTCCTAAAGGTTTTGTTGGATTGACGAGGCATATAGTTGTTAAAGGCCACTTTATAATTATTGTTGCGAATGCCATTAAACCTTACGGAGGGCGTCAATGCAGACAAATCTCGCACAGTCTTTTGTTGCCGTCTGCCGGAAAGCTGGTTCTGTGCAGACAGCTGCCGCACTTCCGGTTGTCCTATCTTTCAGTCGTCATATATTTGCGCTGCTCTGGAGCGTGTATCTGCCATCGTCTTTTGCCGATGATATCCTTTCGTTGATGTCAGCTTTAGAACCACTATGTATTCGACCCCCAATGAAGACGTTCTCGAGCGCACTCTTAGTGCAAGCGCGAACTTTATACTGTAATTTCCAGTGCAGAGCCTCATTGTGGCTATGTGCCTGGTGCACAGCATACCACAATTTCAATTCCTTTTGATTTTGTGTGGTTTCTCTCGTTTCATTTCCGCCGGCTTAGACATCCAGTTGAGGTGGCCGACACTGCAAACAAGGCAACGTGAGGCGGAAATAAAGACAGTCCTCCGAGAAATGCCGGGGTCACAGTGCGCAACTGCGCAGTTTCCTCGTGACACAATCCGGGGCATTTTCCCGCACGCGAACTGTGTGCTGTAACACCACCACAAGGCTTCCTGTCTAGACGTCAGCGCGTGATCGCCAAATGGCGTCCATCTGTCTCCCGTGGCTGCTAGATTACTGCCGCAGCCGAAGCCTACGCCTGTAAGGATGCTGCCACGGGCCTACCTGAAACTACGGGGTGTGGGTGTAAGGAGGAGGTCATTCATCACTCGCTCAGCGACAGGCCGGACGTATATGAGTAGGACGCCGGTGGTTGCTACTGACGGTGCGAAGAGATCCGACGGCGCTGCGAGTGGACGTTGTGTGTGTCGGGTGCGTTCCTCGCGGCTTTTCGTTGGGCGTCAACCTTGGCATCGTTCTCACGCGTGACTGCCGCGGAGTGACCGACGGCGCCCTGTCAAGTTCGCGGTGAGTCACTTTCCTCGCGACCCGGAAGGCACTGCTCGGCCGGCCTCCTTTTCAACGGCGGCGAAAGCGATCCAGAAAGAATACAAAGAGAGAAAAATACGCAGAAGTACTTTGACAATACAGGCGACCAACGTCAACTAACTGAGTTATGAAACTCTGGGTTTCTACAACGAGAAGATAATGGAGAGTGCGTTAGGCATAAATATCGAGGGAAATCACCGTGAGACGCTGGGGCACTGGTTCATATTTGTTGAAAGAACAGGTAACTGCTTACCAATCTCAAAACAAGTAAATAATGACGTTTCGGGCTCCTTACGGATCCCTTGTTCGCAATGGAATGATGGCTGAGCAACAACTTCTTATGTAGTGT